>NC_081538.1:29988423-30120923 GCF_030273125.1 Centropristis striata | reverse complement strand
TCCACCTCCTGCTCTCAGGCTTAGAATGGATATGAATAATTACAGATTTGGTGCCAGTTGTTGGACAGGATGATGGTGATGATGATGATGATGATGATGTCATTGTGTCGTCCTGCAGCCCTGCTCTGAGAAAATCATCAGTCTGATGCAGAAACACATGGAGGTGGTGCTGGGGATCGCCTTCGCCATCGCCATCCTGCTGGTGAGCTCGCATACTTCAAATACGACGTTATAAAGAATTAAAGAAGAATTAAACATGACTTTTTAAAATGTTTTGACATTCTATAATAAAATGTTTTTCTGTTATATGTATCAACAGACTATAATGAGAACGTTTTAGGCATTCTGGGACATTCAAAAATGTTAGGACCTTTTTTGGAAAAGAAAAAAATGCTATACCTTAGCATGACAGGTTATTTTTGGACATATTGTGCAATAAAATGGATCAACGAAATATAAATGGACCATTTCAAGCATTTTGGGGCCTTTTAATGTTTTTTGCTTTTTTTTGACATGCTATAGAATGGTCTTTTTTCAGGTTTTTTTTTTTAATTATGGTGTTGTCTGTTATTTCTGGACATTTTATAGTTTAATATGGACATCCTATAATATGGTGTTTTTCTGCCATTTTTGGACAGGTTATACTTTAATTTGTATCTACAGAGTGTAATAGGAACATTTTTAGCATTTCAGGGCAATTAAAAATGTTTTTCCTCAAAAATTTTCGACATGCTTTAGTATGACTTTTTCCCCCAAAATTCGGACATTTAAAAATGTGGTGTTTTTTTGTGATATCTGGAAAAGCCACCGACTACAATCATCAACAGACCATAATAAGACCATTTTGAGAGTATCGGGGCATTTAAAAATTTTGCGACTCTTTCCCCAAAATTTTTCGACATGCTATAATATGACTTTTTTCTAAAGCTAATTTTGTCCATCTCAAAATGTGGTGTTACTTTGTGATTTCGGGAAAAGCCACCCTACTACACGCGTTTTTCTCATGTTGGAGCAATTTAAAATTGTACAACTTTTTTCGACAAATTTTTACTATAAAGTTCAGTGTTCATGGGTCATTTTTGTACATATCCTTTAATATGTACCAACGTAATAATATTACAAATACTGTTTTAACATGAGAAAAAAACATAATAAATCAGATCTGATGATTTATAATATGAAGTAAAACTGTTTTTAAGTGTGACTGCCTGTTAAATGTTTCTCCTCCCTCTATGCAGATCTTCGGCATGGTCTTTTCCATGATTCTCTACTGTCAGATCGGCAAGAAGGAGGGCCCCACCCCGGCCTGAGGGCCAACACGTGGCCCCACCCCGGCCTGAGGGCCAACATGGGGCCCCACCCCGGCCTGAGGGCCAACACGTGGCCCCACCCCCGCCTGAGGGCCAACACGTGGCCCCGCCCCTCGCTGCCAGCCAGCAGTGCCCCAATGACCCATGTAACATCAATGCTACTGTAACCTGACGTGTGCTTTTATTGTGGAGGAACACGCTGATAATTTGGTTAAACTACCACATTAATACATAACCTCTGTGTAATATATGGAGTCTCAAGACACAATTTAAATATTTAAGCAAATTTGAGTGTGAAAATGCAACATAAGGTAAAATAAATGGGTTTTTACTTTTGTATTTTTCAAATTAATCAGAGTGTTCCTTTAACTTTACAGAAAACCTGTGATAATTATTATTTTATGATTTTTTTAAAACTCAAGTCTAAAGTCTGTTTTTTCTGTTCACATTGCGGGCTAAAAAAAATAAAAAATGGAAGCCCATTACTGCCTCATAAATACGAGGTTAAGTATTATTTAATTATTCACACATTCTTAAAAGAAAATAAACTTGTGATTCTTTTCTGTGTTCTGGTTGAAATCAAACTTATTGCTAAATTGAAGTGTTGAATCAAAGTTTTGAGATGATATAGTTTTATTTTTTATGGTTATTTTGCAGGAGTGGGCTTCCATATTTGTGTCCAGATATACACTGCTGTAGCTGTCTGTCACGTCTGCTGCCATATGTTAAAAATATGTCAAAATAATCCTCAGGAAATTTAAAGTTGTGGTGTAACTCCATCAGAAGTAAAACATCTATAAATAAATCATACTCAGCCTTGAAATTCACATCTTTGACCACGTTGTTCTATAACTCATGAGCGTCTGATTGTAAAAGTGTCTTGTAACTGTTTTTCTTTTCTTTTTTTTACTGGCACTGTCTGAACACTGTAAGGATGTTATTTGTTTCTGTCACCTGACTGAGTTCAGTTTGGGGACGTGAAGTGTCATATTATACAAGAAGGGAAATAAAAACTAGAGTGAATTCAAATAAAGCCTCCTGACAGTTTCATCATTAGTAGTGAGATAAATGTTCATACAGGTACTTTTTATTTATTAATAATGATTACAAAAGTCTATAATAGGACAATTTTGAGAATATCTCGGCATTTAAAAAATTTGCCACTTTTTGCCCCAAAATTTCGACATGCTATATAGTATGACTTTTTTGTCAAATTTTGGATGTATCAAAATGTGGTGTTTTTTCTCATTTTGGTGAAAACCACCCTACTACACGTATCAACAGACTATGATGAGACTATTTTGAAAGTATTGGGGCATTTAAAAATTTTGCGACTTTTTTCCGCACAATTTTGACATGATACATGTAGCATGACTTTTTTTGTCAAATTTTGTACATTTCAAAATGTGCTGGTTTTTTGGTTATTTTGGGAAAAGCCAACCTACCACACGTATCAACAGACCATAATAAGACCATTTTGAGAGTATTGGGGCCATTAAAAAATGTTGCTTTTGCTTTTTCCCAAAAAATTTTGACATGCTATAGTATGACTTTTTTTTTCAAATTTTGGACCTCTCAAACTTTTGTGTTTTTTTGTGATTTGGTGAAAAGCCACCCTATTACACTTATCAACAATCCATAATAAGACTATATTGAGAATATTGCGACTTTCCCCCAAAAAATTAGTATGACTTTTATTCAAAAGTTTTGGACATCTCAAAATATCGTGTTTTATTTTTTAGATTTGGGGAAAAGCCACCCTACTACACTTATCAACAGGCTATAATAGGACCATTTTGAGAGTATCAGGACATTTAACGATTTTGCGACTTTTTCCCAAAAAATGTTCTCAAATTTGGAATTCTCAAAATGTGTTTTTTTTGTGATTTCGAGAAAAAAACAACCTATTACACGCATCAACAGATTATAATAAGACCATTTTGAGAGTATCGGGGCATTTAAAAATTCAGTGACTTTTTCCTCAAAAATTTCGACATGCCATAGAATTACTTTTTTATTTTGGATATCTCAGAATGTGTTTTTTTTTGTGTGATTTTGGGGAAAAGCCACCCTGCCACACGTATCAACAGACCATAATAAGACCATTTTGAGGGTATCAGGGCATTTAAAAGTTTTGTCACTTGGTCTCCACAAATTTCAACATGCTATAGTATGACTTTTTTATTTATTTATTTATTTTTTTACAAATTGTGGACATCTCAAAATGTGGTGGGTTTTTTTTCCGATTTGGGGAAAAGGAACCCTACTACAGGTATCAACAGACCACAATAGGACCACTTGGAGAGTTCAAATTTCGTACATCTCAAAATGTCTTTTTCCTTTTTGTGATTTTGGGAAAAGCCACCCTACTACACGTATCAACAGACCATAATGAGACCATTTTGAGAGGATCAGGGGGATTTAAAAATTGTGTTACTTTTTACCCAAAAAATTCGGCATGCTATAGTATGACTTTTGTTCTCAAATTTTGAACATCTCAAAATTGATGCTGTTTTTTGTTCTATTTTTGGACACTCTAAAATGTGGTATTTTCCTGTAAATTTTGTACCAACAACACTTTAATATGTATCAACACACTATAATGAAACCATCTAAAGCATTTGGGGCATTCTAAAATGTTATGACCTTTTGAAAATTTTTGCCATACTTTAATGTGATGGGGTTTTTTTGTAACATTATATAATAATGTGTTTTTCTTTCATATTTAAACACATGATAATCTAATATGTATCAACAGACTAATACAAACATTTTTAACATTTTGGGTCATTTTTACATTTTATGACCTTTTTCTGAAAATAATTTTTTTTTTTTTTTTCAGGAGAAATTATGAAATAATTCAAATATAAAAACTAGCATTTTAAAGGTTTAAATCCTGAAAATTATTGAATGTTTGGTAGTTTTGGGCAAGTTTGAAGTTGTTTAAGAGATTTATGAAAAAATGCAGAAAAAATATTGATGTATGGTGATTTCATATCAGTTTATTTGTGCATGTAAATTTTGTCACAAAGGTGTCCAGAGGGTGCAAAATGTATCAATAAACTATAAAAGACATGTAAGAGTAAAAGACATGGGATTTAAGAAATGTTACTTAAAATATACATTTTTGGTAAATATTAATGCTGCTGTAAGGTTTATAAAGCAGCAGATGTCACTGTGCTGCTGATACACTTTACATTCTTTCAGCTGTATACAGTGTGTCCCACAGAGTCACTTTTAATCACAGCACCAGGGAGGAGGCAGATGTTACACATCAGGAAGTGTTTCTAGTGAAACATGTTGATCATCAAAGAGATGAAATCAGACAAATGAATGTTTTGTGTTTGAGTCTGAGACAGATCTGCTTCACAGTGCAGAGTGTGAGTGATGGTGAACAGACTGAACTTTGATTTCAGTCAGCAGAGTTTCTGTCCACAGGAGAGACTCTCAGACCTGCAGAGGACACAGAGACACTGAGGAACCAAAGGACCAGAACCCAAACCCAAACCCAAACCCAAACCCAGGATAAAGAGGTTGAGTGAATGTGGTGTTGAAGGTGTGGAGGTGGATCAGAGAGTCAGAGGAGACTCTGTAGAAGGACAGAGAGCCAGCAGGACAGTCCACATACACTGCTACTCTACCAGAGGAGGAGGAGGAGGAGGAAGAGGAGGAGAGGTGTGTGCTTGTGTTATTGTGTCTGACAGAGTAACGGCCATCAGAGCAGCTCAGGCTCCAGGACTGATCATTCCCTCCAAACAAACAGTCTTTACTGCGTCCTCTCCTCCTGATTCCTCTGTAACTCACTGATATATCAACTCCTCCTCTCCACTCGACCTCCCAGTAACATCGACCAGTCAGACCAGTTCTACACAGCAGCTGAGGCAAGGAGTTAAACCTTTCTGGATGACCAGGATATGACTGATGCTCCTCCACACATGTCACCTTCCTGTTGTTGTCAGAGAGTTTGAGGTTTCTGTTTACTGTGTTTGTGTCCAGTTCCAGTTCACAGACATCTGATGGAGAGAACAAGACACAAAACAGCTGCAGGTTATCATCTGCTGATTCATTAACAACTTTACTGACAATTACTGAAAGAAAACCATTCAAAGTTTCACAGTGTAACAGTAAGTTAACATGAGAGTCAACATGTCAGTAATATTGTGTGTTTTTCCTCGTGTGGACTCGAGGATGACAGCTGATGGAGATCCACATCAATAAACACACGTAGTGAATATAGTCTCACTAATAAAAGTGACACATCATCTTCTACTGCAGCACAAAGCAGCTCTGAACCATCTGCTTTATTAAACTGTTATTAGCTCCACCAAAGAGTCACATTCAGCACAAAGTTCAGATCTTTGATAATCAAATGTCAAACTGTCCACTGCTACAGAAAACTTTCACCACAGTCTGGATTTTTAAATGAATATCAGAGGGCTGTGGCTCCACCAACTGGCTTTAAGGTGCTTTTCATCAACCAGGGGCCAGATGCAAAAAACTCAACACACAAATATGTAAACACATTGTTTTATTGTGCGTTTGTGTCGTACATCTGGTCCAGTCAGGGAGGAACTGGAAGGCAAGTCCACCTCAACTCACTTTATTCAACTTCTCAACATCTTTTCACATTAATTATGTCCTGTTTTGTTTATGACTTGTAGGTTTTTGCACACTGATTTATTAAAAACATACAGAGAAGAAAACTGAAGGAGCACAACAATTTTTATCCATCAAACGTGTGAAGTTTACGAGCAGCACCTGAAGGCAACAAAACTCTTGTATAAAATCAGTGAGAGTCAAGAGAAGAAGAAACAGTCGGCTTTCTGTTGGCTCCACTCTTCATTAAATGTATTTACTAGTTTTGTTGGATCACTGTGTTCACTTTCTTTGTGTTGGTGGATTTGAAATGCATTGTTTTAATTCTAACATCTTTCCAGCCACACTGACTGAAAACAGTAGCTGAATCCTGATTGAAATTCTGGAGAAATTCATCATCCAACTTCAGTCAATAAAAAGTCTAAATGTGCTGTAACATGTGCAGCTGAGTTCTGATTAATGAAGCTGAAACACACTCACACTTCCTCACACCAGGTCTCAGTCTCTGCAGTCCACCATGGTCCAGCCTGCAGGAAGAGACACAGTCACAATCAACAACAATCACTTAGAGACAGAGACACGGTGAGAGCTGCTGTCTGTCCACCTGTCCTCACCTGAGAGTTTCCAACTGTCTGTCCACACTTGTGAACGTACACCTATCTGTCTGTCCATACCTGAGAGTGTCCACCTGTCTCTCTGTCCATACCTGAGAGTGTCCACCTGTCTGTCTGTCCATACCTGAGAGAGTCCACCTGTCTGTCTGTCCACACCTGAGAGTGTCCACCTGTGTCTGTCCACACCTGAGTGTCTGTCTGTCTGTCCACACCTGAGAGATTCCACCTGTCTGTCTGTCCACACCTGAGAGTGTCCACCCGTCTGTCTGTCCATACCTGAGAGTGTCCACTTGTCTGTCATTCCATACCTGAGAGTGTCCACCTGTCTGTCTGTGTCTCCTTACCTAAGAGAGTCCACCTGTCTGTCCACACCTGAGTGTCCATCTGTCTGTCTGTCCACACCTGAGAGAGTCCACCTGTCTGTCTGTGTCTCCTTACCTAAGAATGTCCACCTGTCAGTCTGTCCATACCTGACAGTCTCCAGTCTCCAGTGTGAGTTCAGTCCAGCAGACAGAAGCTTCTCTCCTGAGTCTCCTGGATGATTGTAGCTTAGGTCCAGCTCTCTCAGATAGGAGGGGTTGGAGGTCAGAGCTGAGGCCAGAGAAGCACAGCCTTTCTCAGAGATCATACAGCCTGACAGACTGAACACACACATACACACACACACACACACACACACACACACACACACACACACACATTACACATATTATCAGCATTAACTCTGTAAAATAAAAGTATTTTCTAGCTAGATGTTCATTATTGTAACAGCCTCAGACACTGATGGAGCTAAAAAGCAGACAGCTGTTAACATAGTTAGTTTACTTGTAAAAACATTTTAATTCTGACCTGAGAGTTTCCAGTCTACAGTGTGGACTCTTCAGTCCAGCAGAAAAATGTTCCACTCCTGAATCCTGCAGGTCGTTGTTACTCAGGTCCAGGTCTCTCAGACTAGAGGACTGGGAGCTGAGGACTGAGGACAGAGCTTCAAAGCTTCTCTCTGAGAGGTTACATCCACTCAGCCTGGAGAGGGATCAGCAAAACATGAGAGAACAAAGAGAAGCAGTGGAAACTACATTTAATCTGTATAGTGATATGAGCACCTACAGAGCTTTGTTGGAGGCTTTGACCACTGGCAGCAGCCTCAGAAGAGCTTCCTCTGAAGCAGAGTATTTCTTTAGGTCAAACACGTCCAGATCTGTTTCTGATGACAGTAAGATGAAGACAAGAGCTGACCACTGAGCAGGAGACAGCTTATCTGTGGAGAGACTTCCTGATCTCAGGGACTGTTGGATCTCCTCCACGAGAGAACGATCATTCAGTTCATTCAGACAGTGGAACAGGTTGATGCTTCTCTCTGGAGAAAGATCCTCACTGATCTTCTTCTTGATGTATTCGACTGTTTTCTGATTTGTATTTGAGCTATTTCCTTTCTGTGTCAGCAGGCCTCTGAGGAGAGTCTGATTGGTCTGCAGAGAAAGACCCAGGAGGAAGCGGAGGAACAAGTCTAGGTGTCCGTTTGGACTCTGTAAGGCCTTGTCCACAGCACTCTGGTAGAGACGGGTTGATTTGCCCCCGAACAATTCAGACCACCGGGAGCTTGATTGTTCTTCTGTCATCAGATTGACTCCAGACTTGGTGAAGGTCAGATGGACATGAAGAGCAGCCAGAAACTCCTGAACACTCAGATGGACGAAGCAGAACACCCTGTCCTGGTACAGTCCTCTCTCCTCTCTAAAGACCTGTGTGAACACTCCTGAGTACACTGAGGCTGCTCTGATATCGACGCCACACTCCATCAGGTCTGAGTCATAGAAGATCAGGTTTCCTTTCTGCAGCTGATCAAAAGCCAGTTTTCCCAGAGACTCAATCATCTCTCTGTTCTCTGGACTCCACTGTGGATCTGTCTCAGCGCCTCCATCATACTTGATGTTCTTCACTTTGGACTGAACCACCAGGAAGTGGATGTACATCTCAGTCAGGGTCTTGGGCAGCTCTTCTCCCTCTCTGGTTTTCAACAGATCCAGAACTGTAGCAGAGATCCAGCAGAAGACTGGGATGTGGCACATGATGTGGAGGCTTCGTGATGTCTTGATGTGGGAGATAATTCTGCCGGCCTGCTCCTCATCTATGAATCTCTTCCTGAAGTACTCCTCCTTCTGTGGGTCAGTGAACCCTCTGACCTCTGTCACCATGCCAACACAGTCAGCGGGGATCTGATTGGCTGCTGCAGGTCGTGTGGTTATCCAGAGGCGAGCAGAGGAAAGCAGTTTCCCCCTGATGAGGTTTGTCAGCAGCACATCCACTGAGGTGGACTCTGTGACATCAGTCAGGATCTCAGTGTTGTGGAAGTCCAGAGGAAGTCGACACTCATCCAGACCATCAAAGATGAACACAACGTGGAACTCTTCAAACCTGCAGATTCCTGCTTCTTTGGTTTCAGGAAAGAAGTTATGAACAAGTTCCACCAAGCTGAACTTTTTGTCTTTCAGCACATTCAGCTCTCTGAAAGTAAATGGAAATGTGAACATTATGTCCTGGTTGGTTTTGTCTTCAGCCCAGTCCAGAGTGAACTTCTGTGTTAAGACTGTTTTCCCAATGCCAGCCACTCCCTTTGTCAGCACTGTTCTGATTGGTTCTTTTCTTCCAGGTGAGGCTTTAAAGATGTCTTCTTGTCTGATTGTTGTTTCTGGTCTGTCTGGTTTCCTGGATGCTGTTTCAATCTGTCTGACCTCATGTTCATCATTGACCTCTGCAGTCCCTCCCTCTGTGATGTAGAGGTCTGTGTAGATCTGATTCAGAAGGGTTGGGTTTCCTGCTTTAGTGATCCCCTCAAACACACACTGGAACTTCTTCTTCAGGTTAGACTTCAGATTACGTCGGCACACTGGAGCACAAGTTCCTGAATGAACAAATAAAATTAAATCAGCGAGAGTATCCTGCAGAAAATCAGAGAATCTAAACATTTAATTGTGTCTGTGTAGTTTTTGCTCCTGTGTCTGTTTTATTCAGGTCATCAGTTAAGGACGAACAGCTTCTGATCTGATGCAAATGTGTGCAGTATATTTACTTTAGCAATTATAAATATAAGCTTTTCCCATCATACATTTTAAAGAAATCCACTTACTGCTCTTTAGACAGTCAGCAAGCTCCTCCTGATTCATTCCTCTCAGGAAGTTAATTGTGATAGTCAGAAACTCCTCTCTGCTTCTCCTCCTCTGCTCCTCACCCTCATCCTCATCCTCCAAAACCCCCTCACCCTCCCATTGACTCTCTAAGCAGTCTGGGGAATCTGGACTCAGAACCTTCTGGATCTTCTTCAGCTCGTTCTTAACAAACGTGACGATGTTCTCCTCCAGCAGCTGGAACAGAATGATAAACTGAACATTCAGTTAAAAGCTCACATGTCATTCAATTGTCAGTCTGAAAGCCTGCTGGTCCAAACAGAGCAGCACCATGAATGGTAGATAAACATTAATCTGTAGTTTATAGTGAAAGGTTTGTTTGTACATGTACACACCATAAATATGGAGTCCAGATCTGTTTGTTGCTGTGGGTCAGACTGACCACTGAGGCCCTCTGAGCTCTCCTGGTCAACTCTGTAGAGAAAACATCAAGTTTAGGGACATTTAATGACATACATATGCAAACGGCTTTCTAAAAGAGATCTGAGATGATGATACAATGACAGAACTGTGGCTCAGGAGGTTTTAATGAAGTTTAAAAGTATCCTGCATTTAATAAAAAATTAAATATTTTGCCACCTTGACTACAAAGTTCTGAGCGAGTCAGACATCAACAAATTTCATTTTTAAATTCTTACCTTTCATCAGCAGCTTGTCCAATTTTAAAGGCAAGAGGAATATCCTTAGAATGGTCACTCGCCATGGACACACAGCTGGGTTCAGGGTCAGATCCAGGTTGTCCAACTTTAAAGTTATCAGGAAAACCCATAGACCGGTCACTCTTCATGGACACACAGCTGGGTTCAGGTCCAGATCCAGGCTGTCCAACTTTAAAGTTCTCAGGAAAACCCTTAGACCGGTCACTCTTCATGGACACACAGCTGGGTTCAGGTACAGGGTCAGGTCCAGGTCCAGGTCCAGGTCTCTCCTGCTGCACTCTAATAAAGAAGAGAGTGGTAAATAATGTTCCTCAAAGGTAATCACATCAAAGATTCTGACTCATTTTATTTGACTTATCAGTTTTATTTTAAATGGAGTCCAGGGGCCTCATGTATCAAAGAGTGCGTAGCTTTCATACTGAAAGATGGTCTACTCCTAAAACTAGAAAAGTATGTACACAAACTCACCTCCACATTTATCAAACTGTGCTTATGCCAGGTTTAGCGCACCTTTCCTTGATACATCCCAACCAGCGTGGAACTGAGTGCACATGCACGAGTCACCAGCCACGCCCCGGCTCCTCCCCAAAATGAACATGCCCATGACATGCAAATAGCTATAAATCGCCGGCATGCCCGCTGATTATCAAAAAAAAAAGTCAAATCAACTTACTGCCACTGCAGCGAGGTGGACGTGGTGATCTACGAGGTGGAGGCAGGAAAATGTGCTTTTTGTTGCCTCAGCTCTGGGATCAGCAACAAGGTGTCACTGTGGCTGTTAACAGCTACAGCTGGATCAGAGACATGCACCATGGCAGAAGGGACCCTCAACACACGCTCCTTCTAAACTCCACCGTTGTTGCCTATTTTGCCGGAATTGATAGAGCAGCCAGTGCGTAATGCGTGCCAATATAATTTTTATGCATCAGTTTATAAGCCACACTTAACTTGTTGTCCCAATTAAACATCACATACGGGATCAAATATGCTCCACACCTGAAAGGATTTCCCACACACGTTTTTTTTCTACGAGGAGAGAGGGATCTGTGGTCATGGACCACTGTGACCTGCAGCGTTAACATCTCCATGTTCAACCAAAGGGGAAACAATCGGCAATGGGGACTTTGACACAGTAATTGAGGCAGGTTATCTGTGGTATTTGTGCGCTCCATATTAATCAGAATCAGAAATACTTTATTAATCCCCGGAGGGAAATTCGGTATATATGTATATAAAAATAGTGGAAACAGTCAAGTATAGGCTATAGACTGAAGAAAATAGACAATCTTTAAAAACATACAGACTTCAACATACTATCATTGCACAAGTAAGCAGTAGTACGCAGGTGAAATCTAAAATATAATAATAGATCAACAATAAAATCATCTATCCCCCTCATATTTAGAATGGGTTATTGAGGGTGGAAAACTGCATTTTCCTTCATTGTCCGAAAGATATAAACTGTAAACACAAAGCCAGTTGTGTGTAGTTTGAGTATAGACATGAAACATATTTTAAATACAGCAGAAAAGACAGTACTTTCCCCCAAACAAAAGTTTGTGGTGCCGCCGCACATTGTCACGGCAAGTTCACTTTTCATACATGTGGCGTGTGCGGGAAAAACAGTGTATGCAATATTTTTGTGAGTATGCAATGTTTTTGTGCATAGGCAGCTTTGATACATGAGGCCCCTCGACAGTTAAAGATCCTCATCTCACCTCTGAGCTTTGGTCTGGCTGTCATGTTCCCCACACAGACTGGTTTCAGGGGGAGGGTCTCCCTCCTCTCTGTCCTCACACTGATCCATAGCAGAGTCCACACCTGCAGGGAGAGATTCACTCTGTCACTGCAACATCAACAACAACAACAACAACAATATTTCAAAGTCACTAGTATACTACAGTATACTATTAGCTTACAACTAGTTAAACTGGTTGAACAATTAGCTTACACTCAACAGCTTGTTTACAACTCACTCAATAACAAGTGAATGGTGTTACAATAAGCTTGAAAACTAGCTTAACTACTTTACAACCACAATAAATATATCAGCAGGTTTATAATTAGCTCGACAACGATACAAGCTAATCAATTAGCTAGCAACTGCTTTACAACTAACTTACAATGTCCTACTATTTTACCAGCTTGCCAATAGCTTACAGCTAGCTAAACTCAGAAACAACTACATCAATTAGCTTACTACTAGCTTACACCTGTTTTACTAGGCCACCTAGTTAAGTAGCTGACAGCAAGTTAACAACTGACTCACAGCTTACTGGTTTACAACCAGCTCAACTAGAAACTAACTCTACGAGTTCAAAATTAGCTCAATTAGCTTACAGGTAGCTAAGCTAGTCTACAACTAGCATCTAACTCAGTTAGCTCAACAAATTTACAACTATCATATAACTAATGGTGAGCCAGAGTACTCTGCTTATTCAACAAGCCAACAACTAGTTTACAGTTGGTTAAAACTATAGCATACCTGTTTGCTAGTTAAGCTGTACAACAAGTCTTCAGAGATGACGTGTGGTGACAGGTTTTTTGTGCAAGCTACATAATGTTTCACAAATTACTCCAGCAGAAAATCAACTAGAGGGCACAATTCCCAAATAGTCAAATTTAATTACAAAGTACTTTTACATGGTTGTGGTGCTACACCTGTATTGTGTTATTGGAAGTTTCATCATGAGTTTGAATCAGCTCCATAATGGTTAGCATGTTAGCTGCTGTCAGAGCAGTGGGTGATATTGATAAACTTAAAATGAACTTAAAAAACTTAAACTTATCATAATTATTATTATTAAAATGCTGGAACACAAACAAACAGACCTGAGATCAGCTCAAAGTGTTCAACAGTGAAAAGAGTCACTTACCAAGAGATTAACACGGAGGAAAAACAACTGCGTCACAACAGAACAAAACAGGAGGAGAAAGTAAAGGTAAAATACAGGTGTGTGTGTGTGTGTGTGTGTGAGAGAGAGAGAGAGAGAGAGAGAGAGAGAGAGAGAGAGAGAGAGACGTCACACACGAAACCAGTCGAGCAGCAAGTTTTAAGACAAGTCTGAACAACTGGAAGACTGTAACTAAAATAACTGATATGAACTCAGGAATGATCAGCCTCACGTGGGACTGAAAGAAAATATGACAATAACGATGTAAAAGTGTTTCTTGCTGACAGACAGACTCTTTAATAGTATGCATAATATACATTAACATGGGAAATAACAGATCATGAAAGGAAAAAAAACGCTTCCTAGAGAGTTTTTTCCCCCATTAATCATAAATGAAGAAAATTGTTTGTGGTCTCTTCAAAGCCACCAGACTCCATTAACAAACAATCATTTCTACCTGAGAGAACTGAGGATCTGCAGGTCCTCCACTGACCTGATCACATCATTAGTCTGTTAGTGTTGTTGCTTATAAATGCTTTAAAACAAAAGCTTGAGAGCTGATGGCTTCACCTGCAACTGCAAAATACCAAAATAAAGCACATGCAATGTTGGTTTTTACTCCGGCTGCAACTAACGACTATCTTCATAGTCGAATACTCATCGATTATTGAAACGATCAGGCGACTAATCGGATAACTGACTGTACAATTACTTTATGGCTCTTATTTAACTCTCAAGCTTTTAAAATCTTGTTGGAGGTTTTCTTAAACATCTGCTGACTAAGAATAAAGACAATAAATATGACTATTTCATTCAAAAATATGTCTAAACTTTTGCCACAACTAATTCAAAAGATAAAATAATTCAAGTTTTTGTCCATTTAACATTAAGGACAGATAAAGTGCAAATATTAAACAGTATAAATTAAATCAAGGGTTTGTTTGAGTAATGCTCTTTAAGGCGAGGTGAGAACTTTAACCCTCCGATGGCGAGTCCCAGGTGGAAGAGGTTAAAAGCCAAAACAACTCTGTCTCTAAATAGCTGACCTTAGCTAGTTGAGAAGCTAATTATCTCACCTGGACGAGTCGGCATCATCCACAAGTCCCAAGTGTCTCCTTTTCAAATGTTCGTGGGTGGCCGATGTTGAGTCCCGCTTTACAAATCCTGCAGCTGATCCTCTTCTTTACTGGTTCAGGGTGAAATACTTTTGACGTGACGGTGTTGCATCAGCTGCCATGTTGTTATATTGTGTATTTACCTGTTGCTTCCCAGTCACTGTTTGGCACGAGCAACTCTCAGCAAAAATAGAAATTATGTAAGATGGCTCATCCCTCAGGAACTCAGCTCTGGAAAACCACGTCAGGTCCATGATATCACAGATTAATTATTGACAATTAAATTTGTCTGCAACTAGCTGAAAGCTAGCTCAATTATTTTATAACTATCTGAAACTCTGAACTTACAACTAGTTTGACTATTTAACAACTAGTTTAACTGTTTTGCTTAAACTTAATTAACCTGTATAAGATCAACTAACCCACTCGTAGCATACAACCACCAAAAAAGTTAAACTGCACTACATTTATCTGACAGCTACAATTGCTAGCTCACACATAACAAACAACGAACACAGCTGGTTTATAACAAGCACAAATGACCTAGAAGTAGCAAAAACTCCCTTAAAAACTCACCAAGTTTCACTAGCTAACTGTGTGCTGCAGCAGCACATTAGCTTCATTTATTTCTCTGGTAAACAAATGCTGAGAAGGAGCCGATCATTACAATTAGCTTACAGCCGGCTCGCTTATCTTAAAATTAGCTTAAGTTGATTTTAACCAGCTTAACTAGCTTACAACTAGCTTGATTAGCTTACAACTAGCTGAACTAGCTTATCACTAGTTTACCTAGCATCATATTTTGTATCAGGAAGCTGGGCTGTTTATCAGCTTCATATCTGCAGGATAGTATTTGCCCAAACTGGACCTACAACATTTCTATTCACGTAAATTGCTGCATTTACTGCAATTAAGACACTTTTTTACCGCAAGGTTAGAAGAAAAGACATTTAGGATATTCAATATTTAATACAAACCTGAGAATATGGATGAATCCTGAATAAAATTCTTCAGGTCCATGATGTCACAGACTAATTATTTACCATTACATTTGTCTGCAACTAGCTTAAACCTAGCTCAACTATTTTATAACTATCTAAAACTTACATTTCGCTCAATGATCTTACAACTAGTTCAACTATTTAACAACTAACTGTTTCATAACTATCTTAAACTAGCTTAACTTAGTAGAAGCTCAACTAACCCACTCGTAGCAAAAAAACACCAAAACTAGTTTAAAAAGCCTAAAACTAGCTCAAGTAACTTACATCTAAAAAAAAAACTAAAAGTAGCTTAAAACTTCCTTCCAACAAAGTAAACTAGCTTAAAAATAACTCACCTAGCTTCACCAACTAACTGTGTGTTGCAGCAGTATATTCCCTTCATTGATTTCTATGGTAAACAAACGTTCAATGCTCGATCAGCTATTTTACATCTATCTTAAACTAGCTTACAACCAGCCTAACTTAGTAGAAGCCTGACTAATTCAAATGTAGAATACAACTAGCACAACTGGTTTACAGAGAGCACAAATATTTAAGAAGCAGCTTAAAACGACCTTAAAACTAACTGAAATTACTACAAGCTCAAATGAGTCACACATAGCACCAAACTACTTTACAATAAGCATAAAACTAGCACAAATATCTTAGAAGCAGCTTAAAACGACCTTACAACGAGCTTAAAACTAGCACAAATGTCTTAGAATTAGCTTAAAAATAACCTTACAACTAGCTTAAAGCTAGCTCAACTGTTTCATAACACAAAATATATTATAATTTTTCCTACCATGTTGTTGCCACTGCTGCTGTTGTCAGTCTTATTATCTTGCCGAGCTCACATCTCATCCCCTGGTAGTCACAAAGCTCCATGATATAACTGGCAAAAAGACAAGACAATAATTTCATGTATCGGCCTACAATGGGAAAGTGGTTGAACACAACACGAGATTTGAGGACGTAACCTTGTGGTTTGGGAAACACTGATTGATATTTGTCAACATTTTATTGACCAAAAAACGAATCAATTTGAATGTTTGATTGGAAGTCTATGAGGTAATTTTTGTCCATGAAGGTGTCCAGAGGGAGTATCTGGCAATACATAAAAAATACTAATGCAATCTAATCAATTCTGTTACTAATCTTTGACATATCCAAGACTCTAATCACCACCAAAGCCCCAGCCCCCTAGAATTTATTATATGGAAAATAATTCATTTTTTGTGAAGAAATTATGAAATAATTCAAATATATAAACTGGCATTTAAAGAGGTAAAATCCTGAAAATTATCGAATGTTTGGTAGTTTTGAACAAGTCTGAAGTTATTTAAGAGATTTATGATAGGCAGAGAAAAATATTGATGTATGGTGATTTAATTGCAGTTTTTTTTGTGTGTTTACATTTTTGCCACAAAGGTGTCCAGAAGGTGCAAAATGCATCAATAGAGTATAAAAGACATGCAAGAGTTAAAGACATGGGATTAAAAAAAAATACTAAAAAGAAAAGTTCTTGCAAAAATTCATGCCTCAAGCTGTAATAAGACTAAAATGATCACCAAATGAAATTTTTTTACAAATGCATGAGGAAAGCAAAGGGTTAAGAGCTGCTGTGAGGTTTATAAACCAGCAGATGTCACTGTGCTGCTGCTGAGTCTGAAGCCTCAAAGCTTCACAAAGCTTCCTGCACCGTCCCTAAAAACACATACAATTTAATACAAGTTTATTACAGCATGTGATGATGATGATGATGATGTCATTGTGTCGTCCTGCAGCCCTGCTCTGAGAAAGTCATCAGTCTGATGCAGAAACACATGGAGGTGGTGCTGGGGATCGCCTTCGCCATCGCCATCCTGCTGGTGAGCTCGCACACTTCAAATCCGACGTTATAAAGCCTTAAAATATTCAATTAAATATGATTTTTTTAAATTTTTGACATCCTATAATATGATGTTTTTCTGTTATATGTATATGTAACATTTTAGGCATTCTGGGACATTCAAAAATGTGATGACCTTTTTTGGAAAAGAAAAAAATGCTATACCTTAGCATTTTTTTCTGTAATTTTTGACATATTGTACAATAAAATTGATCAACGAAATATAAATGGACCATTTCAAGCATTTTGGGGCCTTTTCATTTTTCCTTGCTTTTTTTCGACATGCTATGTTTTTTTTCAATTATGGTGTTGTCTGTTATTTCTGGACATTTTGATATGGAAGAAATATTCTACTACATGTATCAACAGACCATAATAGGACCATTTTGAGAGTATTCATGAAAAATTTCAACATGTTACATATAGCATGATTTATAATAAAATGTTATAATTTTATAATTTAGTTTTTGGATTTTGATCAAATACGACATAAATATAGCCTTAAAATATTCAAATAATATGTTTTTTTTTAATTATATATATTATATATAAATATATATAATAATATACAATAGTATGACAGTTTTTTTCAACTTTTTAGACATCCTATAATATGGTGTTTTTCTGCCATTTTTGGACTGATTAAACTTTAATTTGTATCTACAGAGTGTAAAAGGGAACATTTTTTAGCATTTCAGGGCAATTAAAAATGTTTTTCCTTAAAAAATTTGACATGCTATAGTATGACTTTTTTTAAATCAAATTCTGGACATCTCAAAATATGGTATTATTTTGTGATTTCTGGAAAAGCCACCCTACTACAATCATCAACAGACCATAATAAGACCATTTTGAGAGTATCGGGGCATTTAAAAATTTTGCGACTATTTCCCCAAAATTTTTTCGACATTCTATGATATTACTTTTTTATGAAAAGCCACCCTACGACACGCGTTTTTCTCATGGTGGAGCAATTTAAAATTGTACAACCTTTTTCGACAAATTTTGACTATAAAGTTCAGTGTTCATGGGTCATTTTTGTACATATCCTTTAATATGTACCAACATAAAAATATTACAAATACTGTTTTAACATGAGAAAAAAACATAATGAATCAGATCTGATGATTTATAATATGAAGTAAAACAGTTTTTTATGTGTGACTGCCTGTTAAATGTTTCTCCTCCCTCTCTGCAGATCTTCGGCATGGTCTTTTCCATGATTCTCTACTGTCAGATCGGCAAGAAGGAGGGCCCCACCCCCGCCTGAGGGCCAACATGGGGCCCCACCCCGGCCTGAGGGCCAACACGTGGCCCCGCCCCTCGCTGCCAGCCAGCAGTGCCCCAATGACCCATGTAACATCAATGCTACTGTAACCTGACGTGTGCTTTTATTGTGGAGGAACACGCTGATAATTTGGTTAAACTACCACATTAATACATAACCTCTGTGTAATATATGGAGTCTCAAGAGTGACACAATTTAAATATTTAAGCAAATTTGAGTGTGAAAATGCAACATAAGGTAAAATAAATGGGTTTTTACTTTTGAATTTTTCAAATTAATCAGAGTGTTCCTTTAACTTTACAGAAAACCTGTGATAATTATTATTTTATGATTTTTTTTTTAAACTCAAGTCCAAAGTCTGTTTCTGTTCACATTGCGGGCTAAAAAAAAAAAAAATGGAAGCCCATTACTGCCTCATAAATACAAGGTTAAGTATTATTTAATTATTCACACATTCTTAAAAGAAACTAAACTTGTGATTCTTTTCTGTGTTCTGGTTGAAATCAAACTGTTTGCTAAATTGAAGTGTTGAATCAAAGTTTTGACATGATCTAGTTTTATTTTTTATGGTTATTTTGCAGGAGTGGGCTTCCATATTTGTGTCCAGATATACACTGCTGTAGCTGTCTGTCACGTCTGCTGCCATATGTTAAAAATATGTCAAAATAACCCTCAGGAAATTTAAAGTTGTGGTGTAACTCCATCAGAAGTAAAACATCTATAAATAAATCATACTAAGCCTTGAAATTCACATCTTTGACCACGTTGTTCTATAACTCATGAGCGTCTGATTGTAAAAGTGTCTTGTAACTGTTTTTCTTTTCTTTTTTTTACTGGCACTGTCTGAACACTGTAAGGATGTTGTTATTTGTTTCTGTCACCTGACTGAGTTCAGTTTGGGGACGTGAAGTGTCATATTATACAAGAAGGGAAATAAAAACTAGAGTGAATTAAAATAAAGCCTCCTGACAGTTTCATCATTAGTAGTGAGATAAATGTTCATACAGGTACTTTTTATTTATTAATAATGATTACAAAAGTCTATAATAGGACAATTTTGAGAATATCAGGGCATTTAAAAAATTTGCCACTTTTTGCCCCAAAATTTCGACATGCTATAATATGACTTTTTTGCCAAATTTTGGATGTATCAAAATGTGGCTTTTTTTCTGATTTTGGTGAAAACCACCCTACTACACGTATCAGCAGACTATGATGAGACTATTTTGAAAGTATTGGGGCATTTAAAAATTTTACTTTTTTCCGCAAAATTTTGACATGATATATGTAGCATGACTTTTTTTGTCAAATTTTGTTGTTTGTTTGTGATTTGGGGAAAAGCCACCCTACTACACTTATCAACAAACCATAATAGGACCATTTTGAGAGTATTGCAACTTTTCCCCCAAAACTGAGTATGACTTTTATTCAAAAGTTTTGGACATCTCAAAATATCGTGTTTTTTTATTTTTTATTATTTCAACAGGCTATAATAAGGCCATTTTGAGAGTATCAGGACATTTAACAATTTTGCGACTTTTTCCCAAAATTTTTTCTCAAATTTGGAATTCTCAAAATGTGTTTTTTTTTTGTGATTTCGAGGGAAAAACACCCTATTATACGTAGCAACAGATTCTAATAAGACCATTTTGAGAGTATCGGGGCATTTAAATATTTTGCAACATTTTCCCCAAAAATTTCAACATGCTATAGAATGACTTTTTTATTTTGGAAATCTCAGAATGTGTTTTTTTCTTTTGTGATTTCGGGAAAAGCCACCCTAATACATGTGTCAACAGAGCATAATAAGACCATTTTGAGAGTACTGGGGCACTTAAAAATGTAGTGACTTTTCCCTCAAATTTCGACATGCTATAGTATGACTTTTTTTAAATTTTTAAATTTTTATTGTTTCTTACAAATTGTGGACATCTCACAATGTGGTGTTTTTTTTTGTGATTTCAGGAAAAGCAACCCTACTTCACGTGTCAACAGACCATAATAACATAATTTTAAGAATATCTGGGCACTTAAAAACTCAGTGAATTTTTCCCAAAAAATGTAGACATGCTATAGTATGACTTTCTTGTCAAATTTTGGACATCTCGATTTGGGGGAAAAAAACCCTACTACAGATATCAACAGACCACAATAGGATCACTTGGAGAGTTCAAATTTCGCACATCTCAAAATGTCTTTTTTCTTTTTGTGATTTCGGGAAAAGCCACCCTACTAGACATATCAAAAGATCATAATAAGACCATTTTGAGAGTATAGGGGGATTTAAAACTTGTATTACTTTTCCCTAAAAAATTCGGCATGCTATTGTATGACTTTTTTTCTCAAATTTTGAACATCTCAAAATGTATTATGTGTTTTTTCTTTCATTTTTGAACAGATGATAATCTAATATGTATCAACAGACTAATACAAACATTTTTAACATTTTGGGTCATTTTTACATTTTATGACCTTTTTCTGAAAATAATATATATATTTTTTTTTTCAGGAGAAATTATGAAATAATTCAAATATATGAACTAGCATTTTAAAGGTTTAAATCCTGAAAATTATTGAATGTTTGGTAGTTTTGGGCAAGTTTGAAGTTGTTTATGAGATTTATGAAAAAAGGCAGAAAAAATATTGATGTATGGTGATTTAATATCAGTTTATTTGTGCTTGTACAATTTTGCCACAAAGGTGTCCAGAGGGTGCAAAATGTATCAATAAACTATAAAAGACATGGGATTTAAGAAATGTTACTTAAAATTTACTATTTTGGTAAATATTCATGCTGCTGTGAGGTTTATAAACCAGTAGATGTCACTGTGCTGCTGATACACTTTACATTCTTTCAGCTGTATACAGTGTGTCCCACAGAGTCACTTTGAATCACAGCACCAGGGAGGAGGCAGATGTTACACATCAGGAAGTGTTTCTAGTGAAAAATGTTGATCATCAAAGAGATGAAATCAGACAAATGAATGTTTTGTGTTTGAGTCTGAGACAGATCTGCTTCACAGTGCAGAGTGTGAGTGATGGTGAACAGACTGAACTTTGATTTCAGTCAGCAGAGTTTCTGTCCACAGGAGAGACTCTCAGACCTGCAGAGGACACAGAGACACTGAGGAACCAGGTGACCAGAACCCAAACCCAGGATAAAGAGGTTGAGTGAATGTGGTGTTGAAGGTGTGGAGGTGGATCAGAGAGTCAGAGGAGACTCTGTAGAAGGACAGAGAGCCAGCAGGACAGTCCACATACACTGCTAATCTACCACAGGAGGAGGAGGAGGAGAGGAAGGAGAGGTCTGTTCTTCTGTTATTGTGGCAGACATAGTAACCATCATCAGAGCAGTTCAGACTCCAGGACTGATCATTCCCTCCAAACAAACAGTCGTCACTGCGTCCTCTCCTCCTGATTCCCCTGTAACTCACTGATATATCAACTTCTTCTCTCCACTCGACCTCCCAGTAACAGCGACCAGTCAGACCAGTTCTACACAGCAGCTGAAGCCAGGAGTCAAATCTGTCTGGATGATCAGGATATGACTGATCCTCCTCCACATGTGTCACCTTCCTGTTGTTGTCAGACAGTTTGAGGTTTCTGTTTACTGTGTTTGTGTCCAGTTCCAGTTCACAGACATCTGATGGAGAGAACGAGACACAAACCAGCTGCAGGTTATCATCTGTTGATTCATTAACAACTTTACTGACAAATACTGAAAGATAATCATTCAAAGTTTCACAGTGTAACAGTAAGTTAACATGAGAGTCAACATGTCAGTAATATTGTGTGTTTTTCCTCGTGTGGACTCAAGGATGACAGCTGATGGAGATCCTCATCAATAAACACACGTAGTGAATAAAGTCTCACTAATAAAAGTGACACATCATCTTCCACTGCAGCACTAAGCAGCTCTGAACCATCTGCTTTATTAAACTGTTATCAGCTCCACCAAAGAGTCACATTCAGCACAAAGTTCAGATCTTTGATCATCAAATGTCAAACTGTCCACTGCTACAGAAAACTTTCACCACAGTCTGGATTTTTAAATGAATATCAGAGGGCTGTGGCTCCACCAACTGGCTTTAAGGTGCTTTTCATCCACCAGGGGCCAGATGCAAAAAACTCAACACACAAATATGCAAACACATTGACCCTCATTCATCAAACGAGCGTACGTCAGAAAGTGAGCGTAAAGTGGGCGTAAGATAATTTCTACGCAAGCCTCGGCATTTATCAATTTGGACGTGAGCGGAGGGTACGATCAGATCTCAGTCTGCTCTCAGCTCGTGTACACACATCTGAGTCGGATAATTGATCTTAGACTATTGTATCGATGCCTGGAGCTGATAAAACTCTGTGGTGTTTTGATTTTTAATGGTGACAAAGCAAAACATGTTTAGACTACATAATTTATCATTAAAACATCATCCAAAAATAAATACACCCTGCGATCGTGAAATTCTTTCAACAGAATACCAGCCGAGGATATTAAATGTTGTTGTCTTCTGCTATTTACCGTTATTATTATTATTATTATTATTATTATTATTATTATTATTATTATCCAGCTGGACACCGGAGCGTCAGCGTCTCCTTCACCAGCGGTGCTGCCCGAATAGAAACATTTCCAATCAGCGCTGCCACACGCTCCTCTGACTAGGACATCATTATTAGTAAATGTAAAGAGGTGAATGATATATATCCATCATAATAGCAACATTCGGATATTATATAGATTATTAGGCTTTACATATCACGATGTAATTACTCAAACCTCGCCGGGAGTTTAATAGTCCGCTACTCTGCTGACAGCAGCACTGATTTCCTTCTTTTTCACTTTTTTTGCTGCCAAACAAAACCAGTTTGTTGTGTTGCAGCTGTTGGACGTCAGCGTTTCACTTTCTGACTGAGAAATTCCTCTTCTTTTGGAATTAAAACTTACTTTAAAACATTGTTTACCTCCCTCAACCAAAAAGCTTAAAACTTCTAAGTCTGTGCTCCAAATGAAAAATATTCACTGAACTTGTTTGAGTTTATAACTATAAGTACTTTTGTTTCATAAACCTCCGCCGCTGCGTATTTCTTTAATATGTCTATATTGCCCCTATTGTCATTTGTAACGGTGCACTTTGCTAATAAAGCTGACTGTAAGGGGTGAAAAAATCCTCTTTTTAGCCGTATTGCGCCCTTCGGTGTCGTAAACTCTGAAGGCAAGTCATCTGAATCTGGTATATATTATATATATATTATATATATTAGGGCGTGGTATTTAAATTACGCTTGTTTCGAGCCGCCACATTTATCAACAGCCGATCATTCTTATGCTGTGATTGGAGAGATACGATCGTTTGATAAATCACACGTGGACCCTGTCGTAAGACCAAATATACACTCAGATCTGCGCTCGTTTCTACGCTGGTTTGATAAATGAGGGCCACTGTTTTCTTGTTCGTATGTGTCGTACATCTGGTCGCAGGTCTCCCAGTCAGGGAGGAACTGGAAGGTAAATCCACCTCAACTCACTTTATTTAACTTCTCAACATCTTTTCACATTAATCATGGCCTTCTTTGTTTATGACTTGTCGGTTTTTCAACACTGATTTATTAAAAACATCCAGAGAAGAAAACTGAAGGAAAACAACCATTTTTATCTGTCATACTTGTGAAGTTTACGAGCAGCACCTGAAGGCAACAAAACTCTTGTTTAAAATCAGTGAGAGTCAAGAGAAGAAGAAACACAGTCAGCTTTCTGTTGGCTCCACTTTTAATTAAATTTATTTATCAGTTTTGTTGAATCACTGTGTTCACTTTCTTTGTGTTGGTGGATTTGAAATGTATTTGATTGAATTCTAACACATTTCCAGCCACACTGACTGAAAACAGAAGCTGAATCCTGATTGAAACTCTGGAGAAATTCATCATCCAACTTCAGTCAATAAAAAGTCTAAATGTGCTGTAACATGTGCAGCTGAGTTCTGATGAATGAAGCTGAAACACACTCACACTTCCTCAGACCAGGTCTCAGTCTCTGCAGTCCACCATGGTCCAGCCTGCAGGAAGAGACACAGTCACAATCAGCTTCATATCACCATTAAACATCAACCAGAGACACTCAGTTAGAGACAGAGACACAGTGAGAGCTGCTGTCTGTCCACCTGTCCACACCTGAGAGTGTCCACCTGTCTGTCTGTCCATACCTGAGAGTGTCCACCTGTCTGTCTGTCTGTCCATACCTGAGAGTGTCCACCTGTCTGTCTGTCCATACCTGAGTGTCCACCTATCTGTCTGTCCATACCTGAGAGTGTCCACCTGTCTGTCTGTCCATACCTGAGAGTGTCCACCTGTCTGTCTGTCCATACCTGAGTGTCCACCTATCTGTCTGTCCATACCTGAGAGTGTCCACCTGTCTGTCTGTCTGTCTGTCTGTCTGTCCATACCTGAGAGTGTCCACCTGTCTGTCTACAACTGAGAGTATCCACCTGTCTGTCAGTCAGTACCTTAGAGTGTCCACCTGTCAGTCTATACCTGAGAATGTCCACCTGTCTGTCTATACCTGAGTGTGATCCTGTCTGTCTATACCTGAGAGAGGCCACCTGTCTGTCTATTACTAAGAGTATCCACCTGTCTGTCGGTCCATACCTTAGAGTGTCCACCTGTCTGTCTGTCCATACCTGAGAGTGTCCACCTGTCAGTCTGTCCATACCTGAGAGTGTCCACCTGTCGGTCTGTCCATAACAGAAAGAGTCCACCTGTCTGTCTGTCCATACCTGAGAGCGTGCACCCGTCTGTCTATACCTGAGAGTGTCCACCTGTCTGTCCATAACAGAAAGAGTCCACCTGTCAGTCTGTCCATACCTGAGAGTGTCCACCTGTCGGTCTGTCCATAACAGAAAGAGTCCACCTGTCTGTCCGTCCATACCTGAGAGTCCACCTGTCTGTCTGTCCATACCTGAGAGAGTCCACCTGTCTGTCTGTCTGTCTGTCCATACCTGAGAGTCTCCAGTCTCCAGTCTGGATCCTTCAGTCCAGCAGTCAGAAGCTTCTCTCCTGAGTCTCCTGGATGATTGTAGCTCAGGTCCAGCTCTCTCAGATGGGAGGGGTTGGGGGTCAGAGCTGAGGCCAGAGAAATACAGCCTTCCTCTGAGATCATACAGCCTGACAGACTGAATACACACACACACACACACACACACACGGTCAACATAAACTCTCTAAAATAATAGTATTTCCTTGCTAAATGTTCATAATTGTAACAGTCTCAGACACTAATGGAGATAAATAAGCAGACAGCTGTTAACATAGTGGGTTTACTTCTAAAAAATGCTTTTTAGTCAATTAACAATGAATTCTGACCTGAGAGTTTCCAGTCTGCAGTGTGGACTCTTCAGTCCAGCAGAAAAATGTTCCACTCCTGAATCCTGCAGGTCGTTGTTACTCAGGTCCAGGTCTCTCAGGCTAGAGGACTGGGAGCTGAGGACTGAGGACAGAGCTTCACAGCTTCTCTCTGAGAGGTTACAGCCACTCAGCCTGGAGAGGAATCAGCAAAACATGAGAGAACAAAGATAAACAATGGAAACTACATTTAATCTGGATAGTGATGCGATCACCTACAGAGCTTTGTTGGAGGCTTTGACCACTGGCAGCAGCCTCAGAAGAGCCTCCTCTGAAGCAAAGTATTTCTTCAGGTCAAACACATCCAGATCTGTTTCTGATGACAGTAAGATGAAGACCAGAGCTGACCACTGAGCAGGAGACAGTTTATCTGTGGAGAGACGTCCTGATCTCAGGGACTGTTGGATCTCCTCCACTAGAGAATGATCATTCAGTTCATTCAGACAGTGGAACAGGTTGATGCTTCTCTCTGGAGACAGACCCTCACTGATCTTCTTCTTGATGTATTCGACTGTTTCCTGATTGGTCTGTGAGCTACTTCCTGTCTGTGTCAGCAAGCCTCTGAGGAGAGTCTGATTAGTCTGTAGAGAAAGACCCAGGAGGAAGCGGAGGAACAAGTCCAGGTGTCCGTTTGGACTCTGTAAGGCCTTGTCCACAGCACTCTGGTAGAGATTTTTGAAATCAGGTTTGTTTCCAAGAAAAATCAACAGCTTCGAGGTTGATTGTTCTCCTGTCATCAGATTGACTCCAGACTTGATGAAGGTCAGATGGACATGAAGAGCAGCCAGAAACTCCTGAACACTTAGATGGACGAAGCAGAACACCCTGTCCTGGTACAGTCCTCTCTCCTCTCTAAAGACCTGTGTGAACACTCCTGAGTACACTGAGGCTGCTCTGATATCGATGCCACACTCTGTCAGGTCTGAGTCATAGAAGATCAGGTTTCCTTTCTGCAGCTGATCAAAAGCCAGTTTTCCCAGAGACTCAATCATCTTCCTGCTCTCTGGGCTCCACTGTGGATCTGTCTCAGCTCCTCCATCATACTTGATGTTCTTCACTTTGGACTGTACCACAAGGAAGTGGATGTACATCTCAGTCAGGGTCTTGGGCAGCTCTCCTCCCTCTCTGGTTTTCAACAGATCCAGAACTGTAGCAGAGATCCAGCAGAAGACTGGGATGTGGCACATGATGTGGAGGCTTTGTGATGTCTTGATGTGGGAGATGATTCTGCCGGCCTGCTCCTCTTCTCTGAATCTCTTCCTGAAGTACTCCTCCTTCTGTGGGTCAGTGAACCCTCTGACCTCTGTCACCATGTCAACACAGTCAGCAGGGATCTGATTGGCTGCTGCAGGTCGTGTGGTTATCCAGAGGCGAGCAGAGGGAAGCAGTTTCCCCCTGATGAGGTTTGTCAGTAGCACATCCACTGAGGTGGACTCTGTGACATCAGTCAGGATCTCAGTGTTGTGGAAGTCCAGAGGAAGTCGACACTCATCCAGACCGTCAAAGATGAACACAACGTGGAGCTCTTCGAACTTGCAGATTCCTGCTTCTTTGGTTTCAGCAAAGAAGTGATGAACAAGTTCCACCAAGCTGAACTTTTTCTCTTTCAGCACATTCAGCTCTCTGAAAGTGAATGGAAATGTGAACATTATATCCTGGTTGGTTTTGTCTTCAGCCCAGTCCAGAGTGAACTTCTGTGTTAAGACTGTTTTCCCAATGCCAGCCACTCCCTTTGTCAGCACTGTTCTGATTGGTTCTTCTCTTCCAGGTAAGGCTTGAAATATGTCTTCTTGTCTGATTATTGTTTCTGGTCTGTCTGGTTTCCTGGATGCTGTTTCAATCTGTCTGACCTCATGTTCATCATTGACCTCTGCAGTCCCTCCCTCTGTGATGTAGAGCTCTGTGTAGATCTGATTCAGAAGGGTTGGGTTTCCTGCTTTAGAGATCCCCTCAAACACACACTGGAACTTCTTCTTCAGGTTGGACTTCAGATTACGTCGGCACACTGAAGCATGGGTTCCTGAATGAACAAATTAAATTAAATCAGCGAGAGAATCCTATAGAAAATCAGAGAATCTAAACATTTAATTGTGTCTGTGTAGCATTTTCTCCTCCATCTGTTTTGTCCAGCTCATCAGTTGAGGACAAACAGCTTCTGATCTAATGCAGATGTGTGCAACATATTTACTTCAGAGAGTGGAAATGTAAACGATGCCCATGTTGACTCCATTTGCTCTTTCATCATGTTAAATTTTAAAGAAATCCACTTACTGTTCTTCAGACAGTCAGCCAGCTCCTCCTGCTTCATTCTTCTCAGGAAGTGAAGTGTGATCTTCAGAAACTCCTCTCTGCTGCTCCTCCTCTGCTCCTCATCCTCCAACACCTCATCATCCTCCCTCCGACTCTCTAAGCATTCTGGGTAATCTGGACTCAGAACCTTCTGGATCTTCTTCAGCTCGTTCTTTACAAAAGTGACGATGTTCTCCTCCAGCAGCTGGAACAGAATGATAAACTGAACATTTAGTTAAAAGCTCACATGTGATTCATCTGTCAGTCTGAAGGCCTGCTGGTCCAAACAGAGCAGTATCAGACTGTTAGCACCTGAATGGTAGATAAACATTTATCTGTAGTTTATAGTGAAAGGTTTGTTTGTATATGTACACACCATAAATATGGAGTCCAGATCTGTTTGTTGCTGTGGGGCAGACTGACCACTGAGGCCCTCTGAGCTCTCCTGCTGAACTCTGCAGAGAAAACATCAAGTTTAGGGACATTTAATGACGTCAACATTCAAACAGCTTTGTAAAGGAGTTCTGAGACGATGACACAATGACAGAACTGTGGCTCAGGAGGAAGAGTTGGTGGCATTTTTAAATATTACTAAAGCCTGATAGCGTCCTTTTGGCAGGAAGTTTAAAGAAGGTGATCATGCTTGAGCTGACTGTAGCCTGGGTCGGACAGAAAGAGGACCATACATAAGCAGATGTTAGAACAGTGTCTGTTACTGTAACTGTGGAAGTCAGATGCCGAGTCTGATTGTTCTGCAAAGCAGTCACACTGCTGAGCATCACCAAGTCATCAGGATCACATCAGAGGCTGCTGAAAGATCCAGATAGTGACTGACCAGAAGGAATGATCTTTGGGGTGTGGAAGGAAAAACTGGAGCCTATAGTAATGTTTGTTTTTAATCACTACATGTTATACATCACATAGTCACATGTAAGGATGGGGCCAACTGTAGGCTAAGCCTCACACAGTTATAGACATTGTTACAGCAAAAGGATAGGTCCAGCTAAAAGCTAGGCCAGCCCTCTATGCACAATTAATCACACAGTTATAATGGGCATGGGCAGCCATGGCCGGTAGAGAAGCACATGATTCTTTGATAAGGGCCAGAGGAAGGATGGAGCAGTGATTCTTTAATGACGCTGGGTAAGGCCAGGAGTAAGTACTTGGCAATGATTCTTATATGAGGCTGTGTCAGGGCTGGAGAAAGGACTGGGCAATTATTTTTTGATGCTTTGCCAAGTGAGAACTGATTAATGATCCTTTTTTTTAAAAAAACACATGCAGTTCCCATCAGAAATATCGGTGTCACTCGGCAAGCGTTTTGAGAGTTTAGCAAGGTTTTAAAGCAAGAGTATTATGACGGAAATAAAGCTTGTAGCCAGGCATCTGAATAGCCAATAGGGATAAGTAGAAATGACACCAATGTTTAAGTTTTTTTTTTTCAGAAAACACAAAAAACTGATCCAAATTTTTGAATATATCAAATTTAGCCAAAAACATTCATGATTCAAAATCATGAATCATTTATGACCAAAACATCTTGACTTGCATTGCTGAGCCGCATCTCAGATTAGTCTTCAGGTTCAAGCTTTCTGATGATGAATACCATCTACTGTTATTCTGCTGTCTCCCCCAAAAAATCCACTGCCCACAACCTGCAGTTCTCTATGAAAGGGTGCAGAATCAAAAGGAGTTAACCAACATTTTAGTTTTCATTACAGTGTTAATGTGCCAGAGTTAACTAATGAGCTAATTTAGTCTGTAGTCCCTAAACATGTTATTATAAATTACTGACCTAATGAGGTTTGTACAATGCTTCAGCAAGCACGACTGTAAAACACAATACAATACAGAAATATGGTACAAAATTTTAACATTTCACAATATGTAACTGGTGTATTAGGAATTAGGTAATATGATTACTCAGGATTGCAAGTTTGGTTTGCTTCAATCTCTCAAATTCATGTTTAGAAGTTAGTTGAGTAGTACTGTAGGACTAGTAGTAGTAGACTTTTCCAGAAGTGCTGGCCCTGTGGCCACAGAGAAGACTGTTTGCCCAAACTTACTACCACTGTATTTTACCATACCGTCCTCTTGGGCTGCCCAAACTATCCTTCTTGTTGTTCTTTTTTGGAAGAGTGAGCAACAAGTACTCCACCAATGAGGAATTGTGAAGGAGGAGTCTGTATGGTACGTAAAGTAAAGCCCATCAGAGAATTCTTTAGTCAATCCTGGTCTGGACAATTGACTCTGGTTCATGTCTTCTGTATGGGAATAAACTCTACTGCATCAAACTCTGATCATCTCCTGAGTTCCTATTACCCCTGCATTTTGTATCTTCGGGTTAGCTACCAAACCTGCTTGTTCACTAAGGAAAGAAGAAGACAGACCTTCAAACAGATACTTCCTGGTGTTGGCTGGATTTTGGCAAAAGCCTAATCTACAGCGGAGCCGCCCAGAGACCCCCAGCAGCTCGTCTATTGCCCATAAAATCAGTGGATATGTGACTGAATGACATGAGGGCGAAATAAGGCGTAAAAATAAATAATCTTGCAGAACGCAAGAACTGGAGAAGCAAAGCAGCAAGCAACACTCTCTCACAGACACACACACACACACACACACACACACACACACTGCCGGTAGACTGTGAGCAGCCAGAGCCATAACATGCTGCAGAAAAACGTTGTAGAAGCAGAATTGAGCATTTTAGTCCCAAAGTAGAGATGGGTTAGTCTGGCTATGTAAACATCAATTTCTGTCACTCTACATAGGTCATCTGGTATAACTGATACGATTGGCTAAGAGCTACGTGCAGACGCTTTTGATAGACATTCATATCGCCCAAAACATTCTTCTCTGTGGCCACAGGGCCAGCACTTCTGGAAAAGTCCTACTACTACTAGTCCTACAGTACTACTCAACTAACTAAATATGAATTTGAGAGATTGAAGCAAACCAAACTTGCAATCATCAGTAATCATATTACCTAATTTCTAATACACCAGTTACATATTGTGAAATGTTAACATTTTGTACCATATTTCTGTATTGTATTGTGTTTTACTGTAGTGCTTGCTGAAGCATTGTACAAACCTCGTTTGGTCAGTAATATGTAAAAAAAAAAACTGCTCAGGGACTACAGACTAAATTAGCTCATTAGTTAACTCTGGCACATTAACACTGTAATTAAAACTAAAATGTTGGTTAACCCCTTTTCATTCTGCACCCTTTTATAGAGAACTGTGGATTTTAGGCAGTGGATTTTTTCAGGGGAGACAGCAGGACAAAATACTTATGCCATTATCTTAAGAGTGTCAAAATGTGCGATATGACCTGTTACTTACTGTTTTAAACTGTCATTACATTTGATGAAGGCTGTGTAGGGCTCGCATCACAAAGTCTAGGAGCTGGACATGAGACCTAATTGTGACAATAATGGCTGTGTCCAACCATAGGCCTGCAGCGATTACTTTGTTATTTCAGATAATTCATACAATAAACATTTTAAATTAAGTTTAAGAGTTTCCTGCATTTGATAAAAAAATGAACCTTTTGCCACCTCAACTACGAGGAACTGAATGACTCAGATATCAACAAATTTCAGTTTTAAATTCTTACCTTCCATCAGTAGCTTGTCCAACTTTAAAGGCAATAGGAAGATCCATAGACCGGTCACTCTTCATGGACACACAGCTGGGTTCAGGTCCAGATCCAAGTTGTCCAACCTTAAATTTAAGAGGAAGACCCATAAACCGGTCACTCTTCATGGACACACAGCTGGGTTCAGGTCCAGATCCAAGTTGTCCAACCTTAAATTTAAGAGGAAGACCCATAGACCGGTCACTCTTCATGGACACACAGCTGGGTTCAGGTCCAGATCCAAGTTGTCCAACCTTAAATTTTAGAGGAAGACCCATAGACCGGTCACTCTTCATGGACAGACAGCTGGGTTCAGGTTCAGGTCCAGGTTGTCCAACCTTAAACTCATAAGGAAGATCCATAGACCGGTCACTCTTCATGGACACACAGCTGGGTTCAGGTCCAGATCCAGGTTGTCCAACCTTAAACTCATAAGGAAGATCCATAGACCGGTCACTCTTCATGGACACACAGCTGGGTTCAGGTTCAGGTTCAGGACTCTCCTGATGAAATCTGAGGAAAAAAAAGAGAGTGAATAATAATGTTCATACAAATGTAATCAGATCAAAGATTCATACTCATGTTAGTTGACTAATCAGTTTTATTTTACATGGAGAAGAGTCCTGGACAGTTAGAGATCCTCATCTCACCTCTGAGCTTTGGTCTGGCTGTCGTGTTCCCCACACAGACTGGTTTCAGAGGGAGGGTCTCCTTCCTCTCTGTCCTCACACTGATCCATAGCAGAGTCCACACCTGCAGGGAGAGATTCACTCTGTCACTGCAACATCAACAACAGCAACAGCAACAACAATAATATTTCACAGTCACAGCGTCTTTGTATCTGCAGCTGTGAGGGAAACACAGATATGGAAGTGGTTACAACTAACTCAACTAGTTAACTATAACCTCAGTTAGCTTACAAGTAGCTTATGTAGTATACTACTAGCTTACAACTAGTTAAACTGGTTGAACAATTAGCTTACACTCAACAGCTTGTTTACAACTCACTCAATTACAAGGGAATGAGCTTAAAACTAGCTTAACTACTCTGCAACCACAAGAAATAACTCAGCATGTTTATAATTAGCTCAATAACGATACAAGCTAATCAATTAGCTAGCAACTGGTTTACAACTAACTTACAATGTCCAACTATTTTACCAGCTTGCCAATAGATTACAGCAAGCTAAACTCATAAACAACTACGTCAATTAGCTTACTACTAGCTCAGCTAGTTTACGAATATCTCCCAGCAAGTATTTAACTAACACACAAGTTAACTAGCTTACAACTAGTCTACAATTAGCAGTATCTCTAGGTTACACCTGTTTTACAACTGGCTGACAGCAAGTTAACAACTGACTCACAGCTTACTAGTTTATAACCAGCTCAACTAGAAACTAACTCAACAAGTTAAAAATTAGCTCAATTAGCTTACAGGTAGCTCAGCTAGTCTACAACTAGCATCTAACTCAGTTAGCTCAACAAATTTTCAACTATCATATAAATAATGGTGAGCCAGAGTATTCTGCTTATTCAACAAGCCAACAACTAGTTTACAGTTGGTTAAAACTATAGCCTACCTGTTTGCTAGTTAAGCTATACAACAAGTCCTCTGAGAGGACGTGTGGTGACAGGTTTTTATACAAGCTACATGATGTTTCACAAATTACTCCAGCCGAAAAAATTACTAGAGTCAAATTTAACTTTGCTAACAAAGTACTTTTACATGGTTGTGGTGCTACACTTGTATTGTGATATTGGAAGTTTCATCATGAGTTTGAATCAGCTCCATAATGGTTAGCATGATAGCATTTTAGCTGCTGTCAGAGCAGTGGGTGATGTTGATAAACTTAAAATGAACTTAAAAAACTTAAACTTATCATAATTATTATTATTAAAATGCTGGAACACAAACAAACAGACCTGAGATCAGCTCAAAGTGTTTAACAGTGAAAAGAGTCACTTACCAAGAGATTAACACGGAGGAAAAACAACTGCGTCACAACAGAACAAAACAGGAGGAGAAAGTAAAGGTAAAATACAGGTGTGTGTGTGTGTGTGTGAGTGAGAGAGAGAGAGAGAGAGAGAGAGAGAGAGAGAGAGAGAGGTCACACACGAAACCAGTCGAGCAGCAAGTTTTAAGACAAGTCTGAACAACTGGAAGACTGTAACTGAAGTAACTGATATGAAAGTGTACACTCAGGAATGATCAGCCTCACATGGGACTGAAAGAAAATATGACAATAACGATGTAAAAGTGTTTCTTGCTGACAGACAGACTCTTTAATAGTATGCATAATATACATTAACATGGGAAATAACAGATCATGAAAGGAAAAAAAAACGCTTTCTAGAGAGTTTTTTCCCCCATTAATCATAAATGAAGAAAGTTGTTTGTGGTCTTTTCAAAGCCACCAGACTCCATTAACAAACAATCATTTCTACCTGACAGAACTGAGGATCTGCAGGTCCTCCACTGACCTGATCACATCATTAGTCTGTTAGTGTTGTTGCTTATAAATGCTTTAAAACAAAAGCTTGAGAGCTGATGGCTTCACCTGCAACTGCAAAATACCAAAATAAAGCACATGCAATGTTGGTTTTTACTCCGGCTGCAACTAACGACTATCTTCATAGTCGAATACTCATCGATTATTGAAACGATCAGGCGACTAATCGGATAACTGACTGTACAATTACTTTATGGCTCTTATTTAACTCCCAAGCTTTTAAAATATTGTTGGAGGTTTTCTTAAACATCTGCTGACTAAGAATAAAGACAATAAATATGACTATTTCATTCAAAAATATGTCTAAACTTTTGCCACAACTAATTCAAAAGATAAAATAATTCAAGTTTTTGTCCATTTAACATTAAGGACAGATAAAGTGCAAATATTAAACAGTATAAATTAAATCAAGGGTTTGTTTGAGTAATGCTCTTTAAGGCGAGGTGAGAACTTTAACCCTCCGATGGCGAGTCCCAGGTGGAAGAGGTTAAAAGCCAAAACAACTCTGTCTCTAAATAGCTGATGTTAGCTAGCTGAGAAGCCTATTATCTCACCTGGACGAGTCGGCATCATCCACAAGTCCCAAGTGTCTTCTTTTCAAATGACCGACGTTGAGTCCCGCTTTAAAATCCTGCAGCTGATCCTCTTCTCTACTGGTTCAGGGTGAAATACTTTTGACGTGATGGTGTTGCATCAGCTGCCATCTTGTTATATTGTGTATTTACCTGTTGCTTCCCAGTCACTGTTTGGCACGAGCAACTCTCAGCAAAAATAGAAATTATGTAAGATGGCTCATCCCTCAGGAACTCAGCTCTGGAAAACCACGTCAGGTCCATGATATCACAGATTAATTATTGACAATTAAATTTGTCTGCAACTAGCTGAAAGCTAGCTCAATTATTTTATAACTATCTGAAACTCTGAACTTACAACTAGTTTGACTATTTAACAACTAGTTTAACTGTTTTGCTTAAACTTAATTAACCTGTATAAGATCAACTAACCCACTCGTAGCATACAACCACCAAAAAAGTTAAACTGCACTACATTTATCTGACAGCTACAATTGCTAGCTCACACATAACAAACAACGAACACAGCTGGTTTATAACAAGCACAAATGACCTAGAAGTAGCAAAAACTCCCTTAAAAACTCACCTAGCCTCACTAGCTAACTGTGTGCTGCAGCAGCACATTAGCTTCATTTATTTCTCTGGTAAACAAATGCTCAGAAGGAGTTGATCATTACAATTAGCTTACAACCAGCTCACCTAGCTTACAACCAGCTCGTTTATCTTAAAATCAATTCATGTTTATTTCAACCAGCTGAACTAGCTTGTAACTAGATGAACTAGCATCCTACTTTGTTTTTAGGAAGCTGGGCTGTTTATCAGCTTTGTATCTGCAGGATAGTATTTGCCCAAACTGGACCTACAACATTTCTATTCATGTAAATTGCTACATTTACTTAAAGTTAGCTCAACTATTTTATAACTATCTAAAACTCCCTTACATTTAGCTCAATGATCTTACAACTAGCTCAACTATTTAACAACTAACTGTTTCATAACTATTTTAAACTAGCCTAACTTAGTATTTGCTCAACTAACCCACTCGTAGCAAAAAAACACCAAAACTAGTTTAAAAAGCCTAAAACTAGCTCAAGTAACTTACATCTAGGTCAACTAGTTTACAACACAAAAATACCACAAAAGAAACCTAAAAGTAGCTTAAAACTTCCTTCCAATGAATTAAACTAGCTTACAAATAACTCACCTAGCTTCACCAGCTAACTGTGTGTTGCAGCAGTACATTCCCTTCATTGATTTCTATGGTAAACAAACGTTCAATGGTAGATCAACTATTTTACAACTATCTTAAACGAGCTTACAACCAGCATAACTTAGTAGAAGCCTGACTAATTCAAATGTAGAATATAACTAGCACAACTGGTTTACAGAGCGCACAAATATCTTAGAAGCAGCTTAAAACGACCTTACAACTAACTGAAATTACTGCAAGCTCAGATGAGTCACACATAGCATCAAACTACTTTACAACAAGCTTAAAACTAGCACAAATATCTTCAAAGTAGCTCAAAACTACCTTACAACTAGCTTAAAGCTAGCTCCACTGTTTCATAATACAAAATTATAATTTTTCCTACCATGTTGTTGCCACTGCTGCTGTTGTCAGTGTTATTATCTTGCCTAGCTCACATCTCATCCCCTGGTAGTCACAAAGCTCCATAATATAACTGGCAAAAAGACAAGAATTTCATGCATCAGCCTACAATGGGAAAATGGTTGAATTTGGTGGAATACACTGAAAATGTCAAATATCACTAATGTTCTTAAACAATTATTCGAGTAAGCGAACAATAATAGATTATTAAACTAATCGTCAACTATTTTGATAATCTGATAACTGGTTTGAGCAGTTTTTTTAAAGACAATAAGTCCAAATTCTCTGATTTCAGCTTCTTCAATGTGAATATTTCTGGTTTCTTTGTTCCTTTATGACAATAAACTGAATATCTCTTTGGTTTGTGGACAAAACAAGAGATTTGAGGATGCCATCTTGTGGTTTGGGAAACACTGATATTTTTCAACATTTTATTGACCAAACAACTAATCGATTAATCGTTAAAATAATCGACAGATTAATCGATAATGAAAATAATCGTTATTGCAGCCCTAGTTTTTTTTTTTTTGCTTTTGTTTTTTTTACCGTAATGAGAGTAAGATTAAAAAATGTGGTGTAAATGGAAGTCTATGAGGCCATTTTTGTCCACGAAGGTGTCCAGAGTGAGTATCTGGCACTACAAAATAAATACTAATGCAATCTAATCAATTCTATTGCTAATCTTTGACATATCCAAGACTCTAATCACCACCAAAGCCCCAGCCCCCTAGAATTTATTATATGGAAAATAAGTCATTTTTTGGGAAGAAATTATGAAATAATTCAAATATAAAAACTGGCATGTAAAAGGTTAAAATCCTGAAAATTATTGAATGTTTGGTAGTTTTGAACAAGTCTGAAGTTGTTTAAGAGATTTATGAAAAATAGGCAGAGAAAAATATTGATGTATGGTGATTTAATTGCAGTTTTTTTGTGTGTTTACATTTTTTCCACAAAGGTGTCCAGAAGGTGCAAAATGCATCAGTACAGTATAAAATACATGCAAGAACGTTAGCAAAAAGAAAATTTTTTTGCAAAAATTCATGCCACAAGCTGTAATAAGACTAAAATTATCGCCAAATGAAAAAAATGTACAAAAATGCATGAGGAAGGCATAAGGGTTAAGAGCTGCTGTGAGGTTTATAAACCAGCAGATGTCACTGTGCTGCTGCTGAGTCTGAAGCCTCAAAGCTTTACAAAGCTTCCTGCACCGTCCCTAAAAACACATACAATTTAATACACGTTTATTACAGCATGTGTACATGGACACAGATACACTTTACATTGTTTATACAGTGTGTCCCACAGAGTCAGTGTCTTGTAACTGTTTTTCTTTTCTTTTTTTTACTGGCACTGTCTGAACACTGTAAGGATGTTGTTATTTGTTTCTGTCACCTGACTGAGTTCAGTTTGGGGACGTGAAGTGTCATATTATACAAGAAGGGAAATAAAAACTAGAGTGAATTAAAATAAAGCCTCCTGACAGTTTTCATCATTAGTAGTGAGATAAATGTTCACACAGGTACTTTTTATTTATTAATAATGATTACAAAAGTCTATAATAGGACAATTTTGAGAGTATCGGGCCATTTAAAAAATTTGCCACTTTTTGCCCCAAAATTTCGACATGCTATGGTATGACCTTTTTGTCAAATTTTGGATGTATCAAAATGTGGTGTTTTTTTCTGATTTTGGTGAAAACCACCCTACTACACGTATCAACAGACTATGATGAGACTATTTTGAAAGTATTGGGGCATTTAAAAGTGTTGCGACTTTTTTCCGCAAAATTTTGACATGATATATGTATCTTTTTTTGTCAAATTTTGGACATCTCAAAATGTGCTGTTTTTTTGGTTATTTGGGGAAAAGCCAACCTACCACATGTATCGACAGACCATAGTAGGACCATTTTGAGAGTATTAGGGCTATTAAAAAATGTTGTTGCTTTCTCCCCAAAAATTTTGACATGCTATGACTTTTTTTCCTCAAATTTGGACCTCTCAAAATTTGGTGTTTTTTTGTGATTTGGGAAAAAGTCACCCTAATACACGTATCAACAGGCTATAATAAGACCATTTTGAGAGTATTAGGACATTTAACAATTTTGCGACTTTTTCCCAAAAATCTTTCTCAAATTTGGAATTCTCAAAATGTGTTTTTTTTGTGATTTCGAGAAAAAACACCCTATTATGCATATCAACAGATTATAATAAGACCATTTTGAGAGTATTGTGGCATTTAAATATTCAGTGACTTTTTCCTCAAATTTTGACATGCTATTGTATGACTTTTTTGTCAAATTCTGGACTTCTCAAAATGTGGTGTTTTTTTTACTGATTTGGGGAAAAGGAACCCTACTACAGGTATCAACAGACCATAATGAGACCATTTTGAGAGTATCGGGGCATTTAAAAATTTAGTGACTATTTCCCCAAAAATTACGACATGCTATATAGTATGACTATTTTTTTTTCAAATTTTGGACCTCTCAAAATCTGTTTTTTTTTTGTGACTTTTGGGAAAAGCCACCCTGCCACACGTATCAACAGACCATAATAAGACCATTTTGAGAGTATCAGGGCATTTAAAAGTTTTGTCACTTGGTCCCCACAAATTTCAACATGCTATAGTATGACTTTCTTTTTATTTTTTTATTTTTTTATTTTTACAAATTGTGGACATCTCAAAATGTGGTGTGATTTCAGGAAAAGCAACCCTACTTCACGTGTCAACAGACCATAATAACATAATTTTAAGAATATCTGGGCACTTAAAAATTCAGTGACTTTTTCCCAAAAAATGTAGACCAAGGTTATAATAGTTTTGGATTTTTCATTAGTTTTAGTTTTAATTTCGTTGTGAATTTTTGTTTTCAAATTCAGTTAGTTTTAGTTAGTTTTTAGAGTGAGTTTGCTAGTTTTAGTTTAGTTTTTATTTTTTTGAAAATGCTTCGTTTTAGTTTAGTTTTAATTAGTTTTTGTGTTAGTTTTAGTTTTTTTGTAATGGGTATGTGCCTTCATTTCCTTTGGTTTATCCATCTTAGCCTCAATAAGGTTATTAACTCTTACAGTTCGGGGTGTTTTGTATTTTGGTTGGAGTGTAAACATCCCAGTCTCAGTAAACATATTTACCATGTGTTCCTGCATGTTGAAATAGAAACACTGAATAATTTATGAAAAAAGTTGACAAAGATGAAAACTAAGGACATTTTCACTATAATTTTAGTTAGTTTTATAACCTCACAATACAGTTTCAGTTAGTTATCGTTTTTAAAAAAAATCTTATTTTTATTTTTATTTCAGTTAATGAAAATGTTTTTTTCAATTTTAGTTTTCGTTATTTTGTTAGTTTTCGTTAACTATAATAACCTTGATGTAGACATGCTATAGTATGACTTTCTTGTCAAATTTTGGACATCTCAAAATGTGGTGTTTTTTTTTTTGCGATTTGGGGAAAAGGAACCCTACTACAGGTATCAACAGACCACAATAGGACCACTTGGGGAGTTCAAATCTCGTACATCTCAAAATGTCTTATTTCTTTTTGTGATTTCGGGAAAAGCCACCCTACTACACATATCAAAAGACCATAAAAAGACCATTTTGAGCGTATAGGGGGATTTAAAAATTGTGTTACTTTTCCCTAAAAAATTCGGCAAGCTATTGTATGACTTTTTTTCTCAAATTTTGAACATCTTAAAATTTATGCTGTTTTTTGTTCTATTTTTGGACATTCTAAAATATGGTATCTTCCTGTAAATTTTGTAAAAACAGCACTTTCATATCTATCAACGCACTAAAATGAAACCATCTAAAGCATTTGGGGCATTCTAAGATTTTATGACCTTTTGAAAATCTTTGCCATACTTTAATATGATGGTTTTTTTTTGTAACATTATATAATAAAGTGTTTTTCTTTAATTTTTGAACAGATGATAATCTAATACTGTATGTATCAACAGGCTAATACAAATATTTTTTAGCATTTTGGGTCATTTTTACATTTTATGACCTTTCCCTGAAAATATTTTTGTTTTTTGTTTTTTCAGGAGAAATTATGAAATAATTCAAATATATAAACTGGCATTTTAAAGGTTTAAATCCTGAATATTATTGAATGTTTGGTAGTTTTGGGCAAGTTTGAAGTTGTTTAAGAGATTTATGAAAAAAGGCAGAAAAAATATTGATGTATGGTGATTTAATATCAGTTTATTTGTGCATGTATATTTTTGCCACAAAGGTGTCCAAAGGGTGCAAAATGTATCAATAAACTATAAAAGACATGTAAGAGTAAAATACGTGGGATTTAATATATGTTACTTAAAATATACATTTTTTGTAAATATTAATGCTGCTATAAGGTTTATAAACACTGGATTTAAAAACGTTACAAAAAAAAAGTTTTTGTAAATATTTACGCTGCTGTGAGGTTTATAAACCAGCAGATGTCACTGTGCTGCTGCTGAGTCTGAAGCCTCAAAGCTTCACAAAGCTTCCTGCACCGTCCATAAAAACACATACAATTTAATACAAGTTTATTACAGCATGTGTACATGGACACAGATACACTTTACATTGTTTATACAGTGTGTCCCACAGAGTCACTTTGAATCACAGCACCAGGGAGGAGGCAGATGTTACACATCAGGAAGTGTTTCTAGTGAAACATGTTGATCATCAAAGAGATGAAATCAGACAAATGAATGTTTTGTGTTTGAGTCTGAGACAGATCTGCTTCACAGTGCAGAGTGTGAGTGATGGTGAACAGACTGAACTTTGATTTCAGTCAGCAGAGTTTCTGTCCACAGGAGAGACTCTCAGACCTGCAGAGGACACAGAGACACTGAGCAACCAGGTGGCAGGAACCTAAACCCAAACCCAGGATAAAGAGGTTCAGTGAATGTGGTGTTGAAGGTGTGGAGGTGGATCAGTGAGTCAGAGGAGACTCTGTAGAAGGACAGAGAGCCAGCAGGACAGTCCACATACACTGCTACTCTACCAGAGGAGGAGGAGGAGGAGGAGGAGGAGGAGGGGGAGGGGGGGGAGGAGAGGTCTGGGTTACTGTGATTGTGCCAGACAGAGTAACGACCATTAGAGCAGATCAGACTCCAGGACTGATCATTCCATCCAAACACACAGTCTTCACTGCGTTTTCTCCTCCTGATTCCTCTGTAACTCACTGATATCTCAACTCCTCCTGTCCACTTGACCTCCCAGTAACAGCGACCAGTCAGACCAGTTCTACACAGCAGCTGAGGCAAGGAGTAAAATCTGTCTGGATGATCAGGATATGACTGATCCTCCTCCACACGTGTCACCTTCCTGTTGCTGTCAGACAGTTTGAGTCTTCTGTTTACTGTGTTTGTGTCCAGTTCCAGTTCACAGACATCTGATGGAGAGAACAAGACACAAAATAGCTGCAGGTTATCATCTGTTGATTTATTAACAACTTTACTGACAATAACTGCAAGAAAACCACTCAAAGTTTCACAGTGTAACAGTAAGTTAACATGAGAGTCAACATGTCAGTAATATTGTGTGTTTTTCCTCGTGTGGACTCGAGGATGACAGCTGATGGAGATCCACATCAATAAACACATGTAGTGAATAAAGTCTCACTAATAAAAGTGACACATCATCTTCCACTGCAGCACAAAGCAGCTCTGAACCATCTGCTTCATTAAACTGTTATCAGCTCCACCAAAGAGTCACATTCAGCACAAAGTTCAGACCTTTGATCATCAAATGTCAAACTGTCCACTGCTACAGAAAACTTTCACCACAGTCTGGATTTTTAAATGAATATCAGAGGGCTGTGGCTCCACCAACTGGCTTTAAGGTGGTTTTCATCGACCAGGGGCCAGATGCAAAAAAAGCAAACACACAAATACGCAAACACATTGTTTTCTTGTGCGTATGTGTCGTACATCTGGTCGCAGGTCTCCCAGTCAGGGAGGAACTGGAAGGTAAATCCACCTCAACTCACTTTATTTAACTTCTCAACCTCTTTTCACATTAATTATGTCCTGTTTTGTTTATGACTTGTAGGACTAGTTTATTTAAAAAAACACTCAGAGAAGAAAACTAAAGGAACACATGAACTTTTTTCTGTCAAACTTGTGAAGTTTACGAGCAGCACCTGAAGGCAACAAAACTCTTGTATAAAATCAGTGAGAGTCAAAAGAAGAAGAAACACAGTCAACTTTCTGTTGGCTCCATTCTTAATGAAATGTATTTATTAGTTTTGTTGAATCACTGTGTTCACTTTCTTTGTATTGGTGGATTTGAAATGGATTGATTGAATTCTAACATCTTTCCAGCCACACTGACTGAAAACAGAAGCTGAATCCTGATTGAAACTCTGGAGAAATTCATCATCCAACTTCAGTCAAGAAATAGTCTAAATGTGCTGTAACATGTGCAGCTGAGTTCTGATGAATGAAGCTGAAACACACTCACACTTCCTCAGACCAGGTCTCAGTCTCTGCTGTCCACCATGGTCCAGCCTGCAGGAAGAGACACAGTCACAATCAACTTCATATCACCATTAAACATCAACCAGAGACACTCAGTTAGAGACAGAGACACACTGAGAGCTGTTGTCTGTCCACCTGTCCACACCTGAGAGAGTCCACCTGTCTGTCTGTCCATACCTGAGAGCGTCCACCTGTCTGTCTGTCTGTCCACAACTGAGAGTGTCCATCTGTCTGTCCATACCTTAGAGTGTCCACCTGCCTGTCCATAACAGAAATAGTCCTCCTTTCTGTCTGTCCATACCTGAGAGAGTCCCTGTCTGTCTGTCCATACCTGAGAGCGTCCACCTGTCTGTTAGTCTATACCTGACAGGGTCCACCTGTCTGTCTGTCCATACCTCAGAACAACCACCTGTCTGTCTTTCCAGACCTGAGAGTGTCCACCTGTCTGTCTGTCCATACCTGAGAGTCTCCAGTTTCCAGTTTGGATCCTTCAGTCCAGCAGACAGAAGCTTCTCTCCTGAATCTCCTGGATGATTGTAGCTCAGGTCCAGCTCTCTCAGATGGGAGGGGTTGGAGGTCAGAGCTGAGGCCAGAGAAACACAGCCTTCCTCTGAGATCATACAGCCTGACAGACTGAACACACACACAGACACAGACACAGACACAGACACACAGACACACAGACACACACACACACACGGTCAGCAAAAACTCTCTAAAAAAAGTATTTCCTTGCTAGATGTTCATTATTTTAGTGCTCTCAGACACTACTGGAGCAAATGTTTTTTGGTTAATTAACTATTAATTCTGACCTGAGAGTTTCCAGTCTGCAGTGTGGACTCTTCAGTCCAGCAGAAAAACGCCTCATTCCTGAATCCTGCAGGTCGTTGTTACTCAGGTCCAGGTCTCTCAGACGAGACGACTGCGAGCTGAGGACTGAGGCCAGAGAAGCACAACCTTCCTCTGAGATCATACAGCCTGACAGACTACACAAACACACACACACACACACACACACACACACACACACACACACACACACACACGGTCAGAATAAACTCTCTAAAATAAAGGCATTTCTTAGCTAACTAACTTAGCTTAACTGTAACGGTTTAAGACACTAATGGAGCTCAAAAGCAGACAGCTGTTAACATAGTTGGTTTACTTCTAAAAACAGTTTAATTCTGACCTGAGAGTTTCCAGTCTGCAGTGTGGACTCTTCAGTCCAGCAGAAAAATGTTCCACTCTTGAATCCTGCAGGTTGTTGTCACTCAGGTCCAGGTCTCTCAGAGTAGAGGACTGAGAGCCGAGGACTGAGGACAGAGCTTCACAGCTTCTCTCTGAGAGGTTACAGCCACTCAGCCTGGAGAGGAATCAGCAAAACATGAGAGAACAAAGACAAACAATGGATACGACATTTAATCTGGATAGTGATGTGAGCACCTACAGAGCTTTGTTGGAGGCTTTGACCACTGGCAGCAGCCTCAGAAGAGCCTCCTCTGAAGCAGAGTATTTCTTCAGGTCAAACACGTCCAGATCTGATCCTGATGACAGTAAGATGAAGACCAGAGCTGACCACTGAGCAGGAGACAGTTTATCTGTGGAGAGACTTCCTGATCTCAGGGACTGTTGGAGCTCTTCCACTAGAGAACGATCATTCAGTTCATTCAGACAGTGGAACAGGTTGATGCTTCTCTCTGGAGAACGATCCTTACTGATCTTCTTCTTGATGTTTTCGACTGTTTCCTGATTGGTCGTTGAGCTACTTCCTTCCTGTGTCAGCAGGCCTCTCAGGAGAGACTGATTGGTCTGTAGAGAAAGACCAAGGAGGAAGCGAAGGAACAAGTCCAGGTGTCCGTTTGGACTCTGCAAGGCCTTGTCCACAGCACTCTGGTAGAAACTTATTGGTTCAGGTTTGCTTCTATGTCGGAACCATCGGCAAAAGGTTGTTTGTTCTTCTGTCATCAGATTGACTCCAGACTTGATGAAGGTCAGATGGACATGAAGAGCAGCCAGAAACTCCTGAACACTCAGATGGACGAAGCAGAACACCCTGTCCTGGTACAGTCCTCTCTCCTCCCTAAAGACCTGTGTGAACACTCCTGAGTACACTGAGGCTGCTCTGATATCGATGCCACACTCTGTCAGGTCTGAGTCATAGAAGATCAGGTTTCCTTTCTGCAGCTGATCAAAAGCCAGTTTTCCCAGAGACTTAATCATCTTTCTGCTTTTTCTACTCCAGTGTGGATCTGTCTCAGCTCCTCCATCATACTTGATGTTCTTCACTTTGGACTGAACCACCAGGAAGTGGATGTACATCTCAGTCAGGGTCTTGGGCAGCTCTCCTCCCTCTCTGGTTTTCAACAGATCCAGAACTGTAGCAGAGATCCAGCAGAAGACTGGGATGTGGCACATGATGTGGAGGCTTCGTGATGTCTTGATGTGGGAGATGATTCTGCCGGCCTGCTCCTCTTCTCTGAATCTCTTCCTGAAGTACTCCTCCTTCTGTGGGTCAGTGAACCCTCTGACCTCTGTCACCAAATCAACACAGTAAGCAGGGATCTGATTGGCTGCTGCCGGTCGTGTGGTTATCCAGAGGCGAGCAGAGGGAAGCAGTTTCCCCCTAATGAGGTTTGTCAGCAGCACATCCACTGAGGTGGACTCTGTGACATCAGTCAGGACCTCAGTGTTGTGGAAGTCCAGAGGAAGTCGACACTCATCCAGACCGTCAAAGATGAACACAACGTGGAGCTCTTCAAACTTGCAGATTCCTGCTTCTTTGGTTTCAGGAAAGAAGTGATGAACAAGTTCCACCAAGCTGAACTTTTTCTCTTTCAGCACATTCAGCTCTCTGAAAGTGAATGGAAATGTGAAGTGGATGTCCTGGTTGGTTTTGTCTTCAGCCCAGTCCAGAGTGAACTTCTGTGTTAAGACTGTTTTCCCAATGCCAGCCACTCCCTTTGTCAGCACTGTTCTGATTGGTTCATCTCTTCCAGGGGAGGCTTTAAAGATGTCTTCTTGTCTGATCGTTGTTTCTGGTCTGTCTGGTTTCCTGGATGCTGTTTCAATCTGTCTGACCTCATGTTCATCATTGACCTCTGCAGTCCCTCCCTCTGTGATGTAGAGCTCTGTGTAGATCTGATTCAGAAGGGTTGGGTTTCCTGCTTTAGAGATCCCCTCAAACACACACTGGAACTTCTTCTTCAGGTTAGACTGCAGTTTACCTCGGCACACTAGAGCATGAGTTCCTGAATGAACAAATTAAATTAAATCAGCGAGAGAATCCTAGAGAAAATCAGAGAATCGAAACATTTAATTGTGTCTGTGTAATTTTTGCTCCTCCATCCGTTTCATTCAGCTCACCAGTTGAGGACAAACAGCTTCTGATTTGATGTGTGATGCAGATGTGTGCAGCATATTTACTTCAGAGAGTGAAAATGTAAACGATGCCCATGTTGCCTCCATTTCATCTTTCATCATGTTAAACTTTAAAGAAATCCACTTACTGCTCTCCAGACAGTCAGCCATCTCCTCCTGCTTCATTCTTCTAAGGAAGTGAAGTGTGATCTTCAGAAACTCCTCTCTGCTGCTCCTCCTCTGCTCCTCATCCTCATCCTCCAACACCTCATCATCCTCCCTCTGACTCTCCAGGCATTCTGGGTAATCTGGACTCAGAACCTTCTGGATCTTCTTCAGCTCGTTCTTCACAAAAGTGACGATGTTCTCCTCCAGCAACTGTAACAGAATGATAAACTAAACATTTAGTTAAAAGCTCACATATGATTCATCTGTCAGTCTGAAGGCCTGCTGGTCCAAACAGAGCAGCATTAGACTTTTAGGACCTGAATGGTAGTTCAGCATTCATCTGTAGTTTATAGTGAAAGGTTTGTTTGTACATGTACACACCATAAATATGGAGTCCAGATCTGTTTGATGCTGTGGGGCAGACTGACCACTGAGGCCCCCTGAGCTCTCCTGCTGAACTCTGCAGAGAAAACATAAAGTTTAGGGACAATTTATAACATAAAAATGCAAACATCTATCTAAATGAGTTCTAAGATGACACAATGACAGAAAAGTTGCTCAGGAGGAGGAGCGAGTGGTATAAAAGCATTTTCACGTAAACATTACTAAAGCCTGATGGCGTCCTTCTGGCAGAAGCTTTAAAGCAGGTGATCATGTTTGAGCAGACTGTAACCTGGGTCGGACAGAAAGAGAACCATATGTAAGCAAATGTTAGAACAGTGTCTGTTACTCTAACTGTGGAAGTCAGATGCCGAGTCTGATTGTTCTGCAAAGCAGTCACACTGCTGAGCATCACCAAGTCATCAGGATCACATCAGAGGCTGCTGAAAGATCCAGATACGACTGACCAGAAGGAATGATCTATGGAGTGTGGAAGGAAAAACTGGGGCCTATAGTAATGTTTGTGTTTAATCACGACATGTTATACATCACATAGTCACATCACAAGGATGGGGCCAACTGTAGGGTAAGCCTTTATGGGTGATTAATCCCACAGTTATAGCCATAGTTACAGCAAAAGGATAGGTCCAGCTAAAAGCTAGGCCTCTATGCATGATTAATCACACAGTTATAATGGGCATGGGCAGCCATGGCCGGTAGAGAAGCACATGGTCCTTTGATGAAGTTAGATAAGAGCCAGAGGAAGGATGGAGCAGTGATTATTTAATGAAGCTGGGTAAGGGCCGGAGAAAGTACTGGGCAATGATTTTTTTGATGCTTTGCCAAGTGAGAACTGATTAATGATCGTTTTTCAAAAAAACACATGCAGGCCCCATCAGAAATATCGGTGTCACTTGGAGAAGGTTTTGAGAGGTTTTCAAGCAAGAGTATTATGAAGGAAATAAAGCTCGTAGCCAGGCATCTGAATGGCCAATAGGGATAAGTAGAAATGACACCAATGTTTACCTATGTTTTTTTTTCCAGAAAACACAAAAAACTGATCCAAATTTTGAATATGTCATATTTAGCCAAAAAACAAAACAAAATCATGAATCATTTATGACCAAAACATCTTGACTCGCATTGCTGAGCCGCATCTCAGATTAGTCTTCAGGTTCAAGCTTTCTGATGATAAACACCATCTACTGTTTTCCTGCTGTCTCCCCCTAAAAATTCACTGCCCACAACCTGCAGTTCTCTATAAAAGGGTGCAGAAGAGTGAACTAATGAGCTAATTTAGTCTGTAGTCCCTGAGCAGGTTATTACATATTACTGACCTGATGAGGTTTGTACAATGCTTCAGCAAGCACTACGGTCAAACACAATACAATACAGAAATATGGTACAAAATTTTAACATTTCACAATATGTAACTGGTGTATTAGAAATAAGGTAATATGATTACTCAGGATTGCAAGTTTGGTTTGCTTCAATCTCTCAAGTTCATGTTTAGAAGTTAGTTGAGTAGTACTGTAGGACTAGTAGTAGTAGGACTTTTCCAGAAGATTGTTTGCCCAAACTTACTACGTCTGTATTTTACCACACCGTCCTCTTGGGCTGCCCAAACTATCCTTCTTGTTCTTTTTTGGAAGAGTGAGCAACAAGTACTCCACCAATGAGGAATTGTGAAGGAGGAGTCTGTATGGTACATAAAGTAAAGCCCAACAGAGAATTCTTTAGTCAATCCTGGTCTGGACAATTGACTCTGGTTGATGTCTTCTGTATGAGAATAAACTCTACTGCATCAAACTCTGATCATCTCCTGGGTACCTTTTACCCCTGCAATTGTATCTTCGGGAAAATAATTGGTGCATGTGTTGCTGTATTAGTGAACCAGTGCCCTCATCTGGCCCAGGCTTGGTCCACAAAAATTTTACACAACAGGGGTCTGATCAAGGTAGGCTGGGTCACCTGGGAGATGGAGTCCACCATGAAGAGAACTTAAACCTCCAAAAACACCAGATCACATCACTGATGTGTTAAAGTGCATAGCTGGGTATATCTCAAACCATCAAGTCTGGTTTAGCCAGTGATGCCTGAAGACAGACTTGGAGATAAACAACAGGTTGGTGATGACTGGAGGGACAGCTGGCGGCAGGAAGTTTAGCTACCCAATCTGCTTGTTCACTGAGGAAAGAAGAAGACAGACCTTCAAACAGATACTTCCTGGTGTTGGTAGGGGATGAGCACCTCAAAAAGATCGATTGCAGAAAATGATCTTTGCAAAGAAATAATTGTAACAACTATGACATAGATCTGCAGTAAGACCTGCAGCTGTGCATCAGGAAGTACAGCTGGTCGTTTACTAATCACATGTTTGTAGGTTTTATACCTCACAAAGTGTCCTGAATTCACATTGGTTACTGGTAATATAAGTGAGGTCATCCTTAACTTCAGTGAGTTGAATCACTTCCTGGACAATGTCTTGACACTGACACTTCAGACGGGTATAACTTTTTTTTAAAAACATATGTTTATTGCACATTTTGTTAATTTACAAATGGTGAACAACATAGAACAAGAAGACACATACAAGAAAAAATAATAACAATAATGATAGCAATAATTATGATAAAAAATAAATAAATAAATAAATAAAAATAAAAATAAATAGTTGGGGAAAGAAAGAGAGAGAGAGAGAGAAAAAAGGGGGGGCCTTTATAACCACAAAATAAAAAAATAAAAAAATAAGTTAATAAATATATACATATATCTATACACACACACACAGATACATATACATGTCCGTAAAGCTCTAAATGTGTATGCTAAATCAAGATAAATTAAAAAGATAAATAAATCTTCAGTTCAGCTCATCATTCCAGCCATCTACTTCAATATAATTTTTCTCAAGGAAATTACAGAAAACCTTCCAGATTTTCCAAAACTTGTCAAGCTTGTTTTTCCGAGGTGTAGCTTATTTTTTCTAAAGCCAAGTAGAAAGACATCCCTGTTAGCCACTGTGAAGTAGTACAAGGTTTATCCCTTTTCCATGTGCAGGCTATACATCTTTTAGCTTCCAGAAAACAAATATTGAGTAAGGATTGTTCATTTTTGGAGGTCACAAAATTGTCCGGGTAAATATTCAGTAAACATAATTTTTGTTTGAGAGGTATTTCTTTTTCGATGATTCGACTGGCCAGGTTCAACACTTTTCCCCAAAAAGAAAGTATAAGAGGGCATTCCCACATGCAATGGAATAAAGAACCTATTTGTTGCTTGCATTTAATGCAAGTATCTGGAATATTTGGGTTGAAAAGGTGCAGCTTACTTGGGGTTATATACTGTCTGCTTATCCATTTGTATTGTAATAATTTAGAGTTTGTATTCACTGTTTGAGTTTGAGCTGTTAAACAAGCTCTACCCCATTCTTCCTCTGTTAGATTTTCTTGCACATCGGATCTCCATGATTGTAATATGTTTTGTGATGACTCTTTGGATTTACTTACAAACAAGTTGTAAAGAAAGGACACCTGCCCCTTGGAGTCTGAAAATCTCATTGAAAAATCTTCAAGAGTAGATAGTCGGGGAAGTTTCAACCTATTACATTGCCTAGACAGTATGAAACTTCTCAATTGAAGGTATTTAAAGAAGTGTTTTGAGGGCATTTCATACCTGGCCTTAAGTTCTTCGAAAGACATGAAAGTATGATTGTCTTTAAAGAGGTCAGCTATTTTAGCTACGCCTCGAGATTACCAGATTTTAAACCCACTGTCTGCTCTTCCCGGCTGAAACTCGTCATTACCAAAGATAGGAGAAAACTGTGATAACTTGGAAGTCTCTCCCAAGTATTCCAAAGCACTGTGCCAAATCATTACTATACTGTATTTTTGAGGAAGGGGTTTTTGGTCTGTTTGACTAATTTGTTTTTGTTGGCTGAATATAAATACAAATTCAAAGGAATATTAATTGAGTGAGATTCTAATAAAACCCAGGCTGGGGGATGGTCCTTCACAAAATAAAATATTCCTGCTCTGATTTGAGCTGCCCAGTAATACCACATAAGATTTGGCAGCTGTAATCCACCTCTATCGTATGGTAGATAAAACAATGTAAGCCTAAGCCTGGGACGCCTGTTGTTCCAAATGAAAGAGGCGAAGAGCTTTTCAAGTGACCGGAAAAAAGAAAGTGGGGGAGCAAGTGGAATAGATTGGAAGAGATACAAATACTTGGGTAAAATTGACATTTTCAAAACATTGATGCGGCCGATCATAGACATAGGTAATCTCGTCCACCTGTTTATGAGCTCTGTAACTCTATCTGTTAAGGGATTGTAGTTCACTGGGACAATTTTGTCAATGGTAGGAGTGATCATCACACCCAAATACACAAAGCCTTTCAATGAAACCATAAAAGAAGTATGAATTGGAGGGTTGATTCTCTCATTTTCATTCATAAATAATATTACTGATTTGGTGCTATTTATTTTGTAACCTGCAAAGACCACAAAAGTGTTTGTGAGAGAAAGTAAAGTAGGTAGTGTCTGTTTCAAGTTAGAACAAAACAGAATTACATCATCTGCATATAAAGCTATGCGATGTTCGATATCTCCTATCTTTATTCCATTCAGGTCGTGCTTTTTCGAATCGCCATAGCAAGTGGCTCGATAGCAAGGGTAAATAACAGGGGCGACAGGGGACAACCCTGTCTTGTCCCCTGGTGTAGTTTAAAAGGTGTTGAAAGTAATCCGTTTGTTAAAACTACGGCCTGTGGAGCAGCATAAAGAAGTCGAATCCAGCCAAGAAATGTACCCCCTATACCAAACCTTTGCAGAGTCTCGAATAAATACAGCCACTCCACCCTGTCAAAGGCCTTCTCTGCATCCAATGACAGAATGGCAGTGTCCGTACAGCCAGATTTGTTAAACACTATATTAAGTACTCTACGGATATTGTGAAAGCCCTGCCTTCCCTGCACAAAGCCATTCTGGTCAGAGTGAATTATTTCCGGCAAGTTCGGTTCAAGCCGCCTAGCCAATACTTTACAAAGAATTTTGAGATCATTATTAAGCAATGAAAGTGGTCTGTAAGATCCACAGCGAGTGGGTGTCTTCAACAACAAAGTAATTACCGCTGTATTGAGAGAAGGAGGAAGGGATCCGCTAACTAAAGACTCACGATGCATATCAAGTAAAGGTGGTATTAGTTTAGTTCTAAAGGTTTTATATATCTTGATGGGAATCCTGTCCGGTCCAGGGGTTTTACCCCCCTTCATGCTACATATAGCCGCAGACAATTCTTCGGCCACTAGGTCTAGCTCTAGAGCAGCCTGAGAGTCTTCCTTTAAGGGGAAAAAGTGTAATAAATCAAGAAAATCCTTTTGTTTTTGAAAAGCTGAGGTTGAATAATCAGAACGGTATAAATTTTCATAGAAGCTTGAAAAAGTCTTATTAATTTCTTTAGGGTCACTAGTTACCAAGCCTTCATCTGTTTGTATTGCATTTATTGCCCTTTCAGTTTCCATCTGTTTAATACGCCAAGCTAGGAGCTTACTAGCTTTCTCACCCTGTTCGTAATAGGACTGCTTCAGTTTCATCAAGTTTTTAGTTGCCTTATTTGTAGATAAAACATTGTATTTAGCTCTTAGCTCATTAAGTTCCACAAATAAGTGTTGAGAAGGATTTGCAAAGTAGTTTGTTTCAGTATCCTTTATCTTTTTTTCCAGTTGTTCCATCTCCAATCTAAATTGCTTGTGTTTAAAGCTTGTGAAGCTAATCATCTGGCCCCTCAAAAAGGCCTTAAAAGCCTCCCAACGTATAGCAGCTGATGTCTGATTTGTATTAATTTCAAAATAATAATCAATTTGTGTTCCAATAAACTCTAAATTAAGCCAAAATGCCTGAAGACGCCACCTTGGGGAGTAATTCAAAGATTGGGGCATGTTCAGGATAAATGAAACCGAAGCATGATCTGAAATTATAATGCTATCATACCAGGATCGTGAGATTGTAGATACCAAGGCGGCAGAAACCAAATAATAATCGATTCTGGAGAATGTCTGACATGTACTAGAGTAACAAGAGAAAGTTAGTTGGTCAGGATGGTTCTCTCTCCAAATGTCAATTAAATTAAATTCTTTCATATACTGTAGCAGCTCCTTTCTTGTCTGATTATGGGAAACATCGATTCCAGTAGATCTATCCATTCCAGGCTGTAGAGCGCAATTTAAGTCCCCACCTATGATAAAGTTGCCAGGTAAAGTGGCCGAGGACAAAAACAGGTGTCCAAAAAAAGACGGATTATCTTCATTGGGCCCATATATATTAACCAGATTTAATCGAACTGAGAGAATTTCACACTGAATAATGAGGTATCTGCCTAATCGATCTTCATCCACACTAATAAGGTGAAAAGGCACAGAATTGTGTATCAATGTAATTACTCCACGTGAGTGTGAACTGAAAGAAGCTGAGAATACTCGACCAGGCCACCTCCTCCTCACTTTGATTACATCTTCAGGGGTCAAATGCGTCTCCTGAATAAAAATTATTTTAGCTTTAAATGTTTGATCCTACTCATAACCTCTTTTAGCTTGACAAGTTTGTTTAAACCTCTTACATTCCAAGATGTAAACTGAAGTTCAGATAGTGGCGGGCGGTGCATTTCACACTTAGGCCTTCAGTGATGTCCAACTTAGTCAATAAATACCTTTAATTTTGCCAGCATTTATAACACCAGGACTGGAGAGTAGTTAGAAACACACTTAAGCACTACTAGGCATTGCATCACCTCAGTTGTTTACAAAATGGGCTATTATCCGGCGCATTTTAAAAAATCAACAATACCGCATCAGCAATTAAAACATATCTGATATGCTACTGTCAAAATGTAAAAATAAAAGGGTCTTTAAAATTATCTTTCCAAAAAGTTTTATTAAATGAGTCCACAAAGAATATGCAAGCTTTAACAAGATTGTACAATACATTGCAAAATCGCAGTTTAATATCAGAAAGATACTAACAAGACGGCCATACTTTGGCGACAGCGACACAATAAACAAGTCTCTTTGTAAAAAAACTTTTTCATGTCAAAATGTGACGTATCACGACTTTCTGTGACCTGTTGCTTTGAGTACAACAACACAGCTGCGCCAATGCGCCAGATTATTTACATACCGTTAACATACATACCGTGACTCTGTTGATCTGCAAAGCACTGCCGTGGCTCAAACTAGTAAGTATCCATATCCAATCACAGGACGCGTAAATGTCACGTTCAACGTGAGGCCAGCTAGAGGGCCTTACTGACACAACTCGTGATCTGATTGGCTATCGCAACTACCTATCAACTGTATTTGCCCGTTCACTTACAGTGCACAGACGCCCGCATTGTTGATTCTGAAGGCCCGGGCAGATTTCATACAGCCTGGCAACATAAGATAGCTGAATTCTGATTGGATAAAAACTCTAACCTAAAAACAACAGCACTGGAAGGAGCATAATATGACATGAATAGAATATGAATACTTTTAGATATTTAGGGAAAGAAAATTAAAAATTAAATTAACCTTTATCATAATTATGATCATGATTTCTGGTTATGTTAGGCCAGCAGAGAAGGCCTTGCTGGCCCAGAATAGAAAAAAAAAAATCTAAACTACCATAACTCTTTTTAGGACTACTTAAGATTAATTCTACATAAATATGCCGCGTTTTAAATTGGTGACGATTCAAATAGCTGGCTAATATGGTAAATTGGTGTATTTTAAGAGAGAAGCAGTTTTACAAACAGACCATATACCCGCCCCGACGGAGCGCTCAAAAAGCCGAGGGAACGCACCTAAGACCGGACCACAATCTAGCTGTCTCCCTACTGGCTGGTGAAACACACTAGTTTAAGCGCAGGGCGGGACATCGTTCAGTCTGAGCAGACACCTCAACCTGAGAGGACGTGCGTGTTCTGGGTGCGAGCACAAAAGTTTTGAGAGCGCAGAGTTGAGATCTGAGCGCGTAGACTTTAGATTTGAGTGCGCACAGGACATATTTGAGTGCGAGCAAAATGTTTGTGTCCAAGAAGAAGAAATGTGAGCACAAGCATGTGATTTTAAAGTGCACGCACACATTTTGAAAGAAAGCAGCAGAAATCTGAGTGCGAGTGCAAAATGTGAGCATGAGGAGAACAAATCTGAGCACGAGAAAGACAAATTATGCTCTCAAACTGAAAATCTACGCTCTTGAATAAAGATAGGATAATTCTTCCATAGTTAACCCCTTTTAATTCTGCACCCTTATTTAGAGAACTGCGGGTTGTGGGCAGTGGATTTTTCGGGGGAGACAGCGGGATAACAGTAGATGGTGTTCATCATCAGAAAATTTGAACCTGAAGAGTAATCTGAGATGCGGCTCAGCAATGCGAGTCAAGATGTTTTGGTCACAAATGATTCATGATTTTGTTTTGTTTCTTTAAATCTTAGTCAGCTTATTTAATTTTTCAAAGCATTTATTTCTGCAAATGTCTTCCTAAAACAAAGGCATAAGAAATTTTTGGCAACATTTTTTTGGCTAAATATCATATATTCAAACTGTGGATCAGTTTTTTTTGTGTTTTCTGAAAAAAAATAAAAACTTATGCCATTATCTTAAGAGTGTCAAAATGTGCGATATGACCTGTTACTTACTGTTTTAAACTGTCATTACATTTGATGAAGGCTGTGTAGGGCTTGCATCACAAAGTGTAGGAGCTGGACATGAGACCTAATTGTGACTCATACAACAATGGCTGTGTCTAACCATAGGCCTGCAGTGATGACTTTGTTAGTACAGATAATTCATACAATAAACATTTTAAATTAAGTTTAAGAGTTTCCTGCATTTGATAAAAAATTTAATGTTTTACCACTGAATGACTCAGATATCAACAAATTTCAGTTGTAAATTCTTACCTTCCATCAGCAGCTTGTCCAACTTTAAAGGCAATAGGGCGATCCATAGACCAGTCACTCTTCATGGACACACAGCTGGGTTCAGGTCCAAATCCAGGCTGTCCAACTTTAAAGGTAAAAGGTTGATCCATAGACCGGTCACTCTTCATGGACACACAGCTGGGTTCAGGTCCAGATCCAGGTTGTCCAACTTTAAAGGTGAAAGGCTGATCCATAGACCGGTCACTCTTCATGGACAGACAGCTGGGTTCAGGTTCAGGTTCAGGACTCTCCTGCTGAACTCTGATGAAAATAAGAGAGTGGATAATAATGCTCATACAAATGTAATCAGATCAAAGATTCGTACTAATTTTAGTTGACTAATCAGTTTTATTTTATACGGAGAAGAGTCCTGGGGCCTCATGTATCAAAGAGTGCGCAGCTTTCATACTGAAAGATGGCGTACTCCCAAAACTAGAAAAGTACCTACGCAAACTCACCTCCACATGTATCAAACTGTGCTTACGCCAGGTTCAGCGCACCTTTCCTTGATACATCCCAACCAGCGTGGAACTGAGCGCACATGCACGAGCCACCAACCATGCCCCGGCTCCCCCCGAAAATGAATACACAGATGACATGCAAATGACTATAAATCGCAGGCATGCCTGCTGATTATAAAAAAAAAGGCAAATCAACTTACTGCCACTGCGCGCGAGGTGGACATCGTGATCTCTGAGGTGGAGGCAGGAAAATGAGCTTTTTGGTGCCTCAGCCCTGGGATCAGCAACGAGGTTGTTAACGCAGCCGGATCAGAGACCTGCACCATGGCAGAAGGGTCCCTCAACACGCGCTCTTTCTAAACGCCACCGTTATGGAATTTAATCAGAGCCGTTAGAGCTGCCAGTGCGTAATGCGTGCCCAAATCATGTTTATGCATCAGTTTATAAGCCACACTTAACTTGTTGTCCCAATTAAACATCACATACGGGATCAAATATGCACCACACCTGACTTATTCTGGAAGGATTTCCCTCACATGTTTTTTCTCCGGGGAGAGTGATCTGTGCGTCATGGATCGCTGTGCACCTGCAGCATTAACATCTCCATAATAATAATAATAATCCATGTTAAACCAAAGGGGAAACGGTCGGCGACACAGTAATTAAGGCCGGGTAACTGTGAAAAATGTATGCACTCCATAATCAGAATCACAAGACCTTTATTGATCTCCGGAGGGAAATTCGGTATATAGCAGAATGTATAGATTTAAGAAAATATACAATCTTAACATCAAAACATATAGACTTCAACATACTATCATTGCACAAGTAAGCAGCACTACGGCACGGAAAACGGCATTTTCCCTCCATTTTCCGAGAGCTATAAACTATAAAAATAATGTCAGTTGTGTTTAGTATGAGTTTAGACATGAAACACGTTTTAAATAGAGCATAAAAGACAGTAGTTTCTGCCAAACAAACGTTTGCGGTGCCACCACACATTCTCACGGCACCTCGAAAGGTTGCGGAGCGGTCCGCACATTCTCACGGCAAGTTTACTTTTCATACATGTGGCGTCTGCGGAAAAAACAGCGTACGCAATGTTTTTGTGCATACGCAGCGTTGATACATGAGGCCCCTGGACACTTAGAGATCCTCATCTCACCTCTGAGCTTTGGTCTGGCTGTCATGTTCCTCACACAGAGTAGTTTCAGAGGGAGGGTCTCCCTCCTCTCTGTCCTCACACTGATCCATAGCAGAGTCCACACCTGCAGGGAGAGATTCACCCTGTCACTGCAACAACAACAACAACAACAACAACGAAAACAACAACAACAACAATATTTCACAGTCACGGAGTTTTTGTATCTACAGCTGTGAAGGAAACACAGATATGGAAGTGGTTACAACTAATTCAACTAGTTAACTATAACCTCAGTTAGCTTACAAATAGCATACAGTAGTGTTCAAAGTGTTATTGCTACATGGCAAACAAGGTACCATTAGGTGCAGTAGATTCTCAGAAAACCAACAAGACCCAGCATTCGTGATATGTACGCTCTTAAGGCTGTGCAATTGGGCAATTAGTTGAAAGGGGTGTTTTCAAAAATATAGCAGTGTCTGCCGTTGACTTTACAAACTCAAAACTATTTTGTACAAACTTTTTTGTTTCTAGGATTTAGCAATCCTGTGAATCACTAAACTAATATTTAGTTGTATGACCACAGGTTTTTATAACTGCTTCACATCTGTGTGGATGGAGTCAACCAACTTTTGACACCTTCCAGCTGTTATTCCACTCCAAGATTCTCTAACAACATTCCACAATTCATTTACATTTCTTGGTTTTGCTTCAGAAACAGCATTTTTGATGTCACCCCACAAGTTCTCAATTGGATTAAGGTCCGGGGATTGGGCTGGCCACTCCATAACATCAATGTTGTTGGTTTGGAACCAAGGTTTTGCTGGTTTACTAGTGTGTTTGGGCTCATTGTCTTGTTGAAACACCAATTTCAAGGGCATGTCCTCTTCAGCATAAGGCATACCTCTTCAAGTATTTTGACATATGCAAACTGATCCATGATCCCTGGTATGTGATAAATAGGCCCAACACCATAGTAGGAGGAACATGCCCATATCATGATGCTTCACTGTCTTCACTGTGTACTGTGGCTTGAATTCACAGTTTGGGGCTCGTCTCACAAACTGTCTGCGGCCCTTGGACCCAAAAAGAACAATTTTACGCTCATCAGTCGACAAAATGTTCCTCAATTTCTCTTTAGGCCAGTTGATGTGTTCTTTGGCAAATTGTAACCTCTTCCTCACATGCCTTTTTTTAACAGAGGGACTTTGCGGGGGATTCTTGTAAATAGATTAGCTTCACACAGACGTCTTCTAACTGTCACAGCACTTCCAGGTAACTCCAGACTGTCTTTGATCATCCTGGAGCTGATCATTGGCTGAGCCTTTGCCATTCTGCTTATTCTTCCATCCATTTTGATAGCTGTCTTCCGTTTTCTGCCACATGTCTCTGGTTTTGCTCTCCATTTTAAAGCATTGGAGATCATTTTAGCTGAACAGCCTATAATATTTTGCACCTCTTTATAAGTTTTCCCCTCTCCAATCAACTTTTTCAATCAAAGTACACTGTTCTTCTGAACAATGTCATGAACGACCCATTTTCCTCAGGCTTTCAAAGAGAAATGCATGTTCAACAAATGCTGGCTTCATCCTTAAATAGGGGCCACCTGATTCACACCTGTTTTTTTCCCACAAAATTGATGACCTCACTGATTGAATGCCACACTGCTATTTTTTTGAACACACCCCTTTCAACTAATTGCCCAATTGCACAGCCTTAAGAGCGTGCATATCACGAATGCGGGGTCTTGTTGGTTTTCTGAGAATCTACTGCACCTACTGGTACCTTGTTTGCCATGTAGCAATAAAAAATATACTAAAAACCTGGATTAATCTGGTTAGTCACATTGGACTGCTATTATTTTGAACACTACTGTATGTAGTATAGTATTAGCTTATAACTAGTTAAACTGGTTGAACAATTAGCTTACACTCAACAGCTTGTTTACAACTCACTCAATAACTACTTTACAACCACTAGAAATAACTCAGCAGGTTTATAATTAGCTCAATAACGATACAAGCTAATCAATTAGCTAGCAACTGGTTTACAACTAACTTACAATGTCCAACTATTTTACTAGCTTGCCAATAGATTACAGCTAGCTAAACTCATAAACAACTACATCATTTAGCTTACTACTAGCTCAACTAGTTTACAAAAATCCCCCAGCAAGTATTTAACTAACAAACAAGTTAACTAGCTTACAACTAGTTTACAATTAGCAGTATCTCTAGGTTACACCTGTTTTACAACTAGCAGACAGCAAGTTAACAACTGACTCACAGCTTACTGGTTTACAACCAGCTCAACTAGAAACTAACTCAACAAGTTCAAAATTAGCTCAATTAACTTACAGGTAGCTCAGCTTGTGGTGCTACACTTGTATTGTGTTATTGGAAGTTTCATCATAAATATGAGTTTGAATCAGCTCCATAATGGTTAGCATGATAGCATGTTAGCTGATGTCTGAGCAGTGGGCGATCCTGATAAACAGCGGTTAACACAGAGCTAAAATTATTATAATTATTATTATCAAAACGCTGGGACTCAAACAAACATACCTGAGATCAGCTCAAAGTGTTTAACAGTGAAAAAAGTCACTTACCGAAAGTTTCACATGGAGGAAAAACAACTGCGTCACAACAGAACAGAACAGGAGGAGCAAGTAAAGGTAAAATACAGGTGAGAGAGAGAGAGGGAGGGGAGGAGAGAGAGAGAGAGAGAGAGAGAGACGTCCCACACGAAACCAGTCGAGCAGAGAGGAAAAGTTATGAGACAAGTCTGGACAGCTGAAAGACTGTAACTGAAGTAGCTGATATGAAACCGTACACTCAGGAATGATCAGCCTCATATGGATCTGAATGAAAATATGACAATACAACCCGTTCTCATTCCCAAAGCGTAATATACTGAAGATTTGTCACACCCCTAGACGTATCATACTGGCGCAAAGGGTACCCTTCCACGTTTGTGTGAAACGCTCTGGGTTCTCAATTGACTCCAATATAAACCCGCTCGCGGCGCTGAGAAGCGCTTAGAGCAGAGGCTAACAGCCGTCTATTCACTTCAATAATATCCCGACCACGGCCCTCCATTACGCTGCCAGCGACAATCTGTATGGAGAACCGAGGACCCTGTGCACGGAAGTATTTTTCTCCCTATTTTAAGGATTTCTTTTAATGACATCGTCAACATTTCTCAACACAAACACATCAAAGTCTCACTGATAATTCAACAATAAAATAGCTTCATGTTGTGGCTCTCAGTATCATTTTTTTCTCCTTCAATTCTGAGAAATAAACTTTTATTCGTTTGTTTTACGGCATTCCACTGGCGGACATTTCTCTCATTTTTAGTGAAAAAAAATAAATATTTTGACTTTGTTTCTGCATAAAAATGGATTTTGATTACATTTCTAGCGAGAAATATATGTTTTATGTTCTTAATATTCACTCAGTGAATGTACATAATCACTTTGTGGCGAAGATCTCGCCAGAAAAAGACGATCCGCTGTGTTTTATTTTGAAATCTGTTTTATTTTGTAATCTACCGCGCTCATAGCGGATGTGGTACTATCCTCACGGATGTGCTGTGCGATCTCATTGAATCGCACTTCACTGTAAATGGCCCCGACTCTGCTCTCCTGTTTTAGTTAAAATATCTTCATTAAACAAACATTGTTGTCTTTTTTTAGCATATATAATATACATACAGTGTAATTATTTATTAGACAGTGTGTGATATTCGATATATTGGGTAGAAATAGGTTTTCACAGCCCTAATAGGGAAGAACTACAAAACGAGAGGTCTAGGGAGTTGTAGTTTTTTTAATAAAACAGGTTTTTACCTAAAATTGGAAGTTGGAAATACTTAATTAGTGGCTTTCCAGGGGTTTGAGGGGATGTCAATCACATTTTTGGCATCAGAATTTAAATATTGTCTTGTTCAATGGGGGATTTGTTGTTTTTTCAGCATATCCTAAAGCCCCCCCACTCCCACCCCTTAGTGACTATGCTCACATTATAGTCCATGTCAACACCTTTCTATAACAGTAGGCCTCATGTCTGTAACCCTTTTTGTCTCTTAGTTATAATAATTTAAATATGCCCCAGGGTTAAGGTTCAAAGGTCAATATCTCAAAGCAAGAATATTATAGAACCTTGAAATTGATATATGTTACTCTCCAGGTCAAGACCTTTCCGGTGATGTATTTGGTTTAGCTCTATGACAAAGTTTTATTTTTTTCAAACCTTGGAAATCTGCCCTAACAGACTTCGATCCCCACAGCCCTTTGAGTGCTCTGAGTGCGAGATGTGAAAAAAGGGTTAGGGTTAGGGTTGTCATAGAGCTAAACCAAATACATCACCGGAAAGGTCTTGGCCTGGAGAGTAACATATATCAATTTCAAGGTTCTATAATATTCTTGCTTTGAGATATTGACCTTTGAACCTTAACCCTGGGGCATATTTAAATTATTATAACTAAGAGACAAAAAGGGTTTCAGACATGAGGCCTACTGTTATAGAAAGGTGTTGACATGGACTATAATGTGAGCATAGTCACTAAGGGGTGGGAGTGGGGGGGCTTTAGGATATGCTGAAAAAACAACAAATCCCCCATTGAACAAGACAATATTTAAATTCTGATGCCAAAAATGTGATTGACATCCCCTCAAACCCCTGGAAAGCCACTAATTAAGTATTTCCAACTTCCAATTTTAGGTAAAAACCTGTTTTATTAAAAAAACTACAACTCCCTAGACCTCTCGTTTTGTAGTTCTTCCCTGTTAGGGCTGTGAAAACCTATTTCTACCCAATATATCGAATATCACACACTGTCTAATAAATAATTACACTGTATGTATATTATCTATGCTAAAAAAAGACAACAATGTTTGTTTAATGAAGATATTTTAACTAAAACAGGAGAGCAGAGTCGGGGCCATTTACAGTGAAGCGCGATTCAATGAGATCGCACAGCACATCCGTGAGGATAGTACCACATCCGCTATGAGCGCGGTAGATTACAAAATAAAACAGATTTCAAAATAAAACACAGCGGATCGTCTTTTTCTGGCGAGATCTTCGCCACAAAGTGATTATGTACATTCACTGAGTGAATATTAAGAACATAAAACATATATTTCTCGCTAGAAATGTAATCAAAATCCATTTTTATGCAGAAACAAAGTCAAAATATTTATTTTTTTTCACTAAAAATGAGAGAAATGTCCGCCAGTGGAATGCCGTAAAACAAACGAATAAAAGTTTATTTCTCAGAATCGAAGGAGAAAAAAATGATACTGAGAGCCACAACATGAAGCTATTTTATTGTTGAATTATCAGTGAGACTTTGATGTGTTTGTGTTGAGAAATGTTGACGATGTCATTAAAAGAAATCCTTTAAATAGGGAGAAAAATACTTCCGTGCACAGGGTCCTCGGTTCTCCATTCAGATTCAGCGTAATGGAGGGCCGTGGTCGGGATATTATTGAAGTGAATAGACGGCTGTAAGCCCCTGCTCTAAGCGCTTCACAGCGCCGCGAGCGGGTTTATATTGGAGTCAATTGAGAACCCAGAGCGTTTCACACAAACGTGGAAGGGTACCCTTTGCGCCAGTATGATACGTCTAGGGGTGTGACAAATCTTCGGTATATTACGCTTTGGGAATGAGAACGGGTTGGACAATAACGATGTAAAAGTGTTTCTTGCTGACAGACAGACTCTTTAATAGTTTTCATAATAAATATTAACGGGGGAAATAACAGATCATGAAAGGAAAAAAAAAATTTCTAGAGAGTTTTTTTCCCCCATTTATTGTAAATGAAGAAAGTTGTCTGTGGTCTGATCAAAGCCACCAGACTCCATTAACAAAAACAGTCATTTCTACCTGACAGAACTCAGGATCTGCAGGTCCTCCACTGACCTGATCACATCGTTAGTTTGTTAGTGTTGTTACTTCCAAATCCTTTAAAACAAAAGCTTGAGAGCTGATGGCTTCACCTGCAACTGCAAAATACCAAAATAAAACACATGCAATGTTACTTTGTACTTTTGCTGCAACTAACGACTATCTTCATAGTCGAATACTCATTGATTATTGAAACGATTTGTCGACAAATCGGATAATTAACTGCACAATTACTTTATAGCTCTTATTTAACTCTCAACGTTTTAATTTTAGTTGGAGGTTCTTTTAAACATCCGTGACTAACAATAACGACAATAAATATGACGATTTAATTAAAAAATGTGTCTAAACTGCTGATTCAGCCATGACTAATACAAAAGATAAAATAATTCACCATCAAGTTTTTGTCCATTTAAAATTAAGTACAGATAAAGTGCAAATATTAAACAGTATAAATTAAATCAAAGGTTTGTTGAAGTAATGGTCTTTAAGGCGAGGTGAGAGCTTTAACCCTCTGATGGCGAGTCCCAGGTGGAAGAGGTTAAAAGCCAAAACAACTCTGTCTATAGACAGCTGACGTTAGCTTGCTGAGAAGCTAATTATCTCACCTGGACGAGTCGGCATCATCCACAAGTCCCAAGTGTCTTCTTTTCAAATGTTCGTGGGTGACTGACGTTGAGTCCCGCTTTAAAATCCTGCAGCTGATCCTCTTCTTTACTGGTTCAGGGTGAAATACTTTTGACGTGATGGTGTTGAATCAGCTGCCATGTTGCTACATTGTGTAAATTTACCTGTTGCTTCCCAGTCACTGTTTGGCACGAGCAACTCTCAGCAAAAATAGAAATTATGTAAGACGGCTCATCCCTCAGGAACTCAGCTCCGGAAAGCCACGTCAGGTCCATGATATCAGATTAATTATTGACAATTAAATTTGTCTGCAACTACCTGAAAGCTAGCTCAACTATTTTATAACTATCTGAAACTCTGAACTTACAACTAGTTCAACTATTTAACAACTAGCTTAACTGTTTTGCTTAAACTAGATTAACCTGTATAAGATCAACTAACCCACTCGTAGCATACAACCAGTAAAACTAGCTAAACTGCTACATTAATCTGACAGCTACAATTGCTAGCTCACACATAACAAACAACGAGCACAGCTAGTTTATAACAAGCACAAATGACCTAGAAGTAGCCAAAACTCCCTTAAAAACTCACCAAGCTTCACTAGCTAACTGTGTGCTGCAGCAGCACATTAGCTTCATTTATTTCTCTGGTAAACAAAAGCTGAGAAGGAGTCGATCATTACAATTAGCTTACAGCCGGCTCGCTTATCTTAAAATTAGCTTAAGTTGATTTTAACCATCTTAACTAGCTTACAACTAGCTTGATTAGCTTACAACTAGCTGAACTAGCTTACAACTAGTTTAACTAGCATCCTACTTTGTTTTTAGGAAGCTGGCCTGTTTATCAGCTTTATATCTACAGGATAGTATTTGCCCAAACTGGACCTACAACGTTTCTATCCATGTAAATTGCTGCATTTACTGCAATTAAGACACTTTTTTACAGCAAGGTTAGAAGAAAAGACATTTAGGATATTCAATATTTAATACAAACCTGAGAATATGGATGAATCCTGAATAAAATTCTTCAGGTCCATGATGTCACAGACTAATTGCTGACCATTACATTTGTCTGCAACTAGCTTAAAGCTAGCTCAGCTATTTTATAACTATCTAAAACTCCCTTACATTTAGCTCAATGATCTTACAACTAGTTCAACTATTTAACAACTAACTGTCTCATAACTGGCTTAAACTAGCTTGACTTAGTATAAGCTCAACTAACCCACTCGTAGCAAAAAAACACCAAAACTAGTTTAAAAAGCCTAAAACTAGCTCAATTAACTTACATCTAGCTCAACTAATTTACAACACAAAAATACCACAAAAAAACCCTAAAAGTAGCTTAAAACTTCCTTCCAACGAAGAAAACTAACTTACAAATAACTCACCTAGCTTCAGTAGCTAACTGTGTGTTGCAGCAGTACATTTTCTTCATTGATTTCTATGGTAAAAAAAACGTTCAATGCTAGATCAACTATTTAACAACTATCTTAAACTAGCTTACAACCAGCCTAACTTAGTAGAAGCCTGACTAATTCAAATGTAGAGTACAACTAGCACAACTGGTTTACAGAGCGCACAAATAGCTTAGAAGCAGCTTAAAACAACCTTACAACTAACTGAAATTACTACAAGCTCAGATGAGTCACACATAGCATCAAACTACTTTACAACAAGCTCAAAACTAGCACAAATATCTTAGAAACAGCTTAAAACAACCTTACAACTAGCTTAAAACTAGCACAAATATCTTTGAAGTAGCTTAAAACAACCTTACAACTAGCTTAAAGCTAGCTCAACTGTTTCATAACACAAAATGTAATATCATTTTTCCTACCATGTTGTTGCCACTGCTGCTGTTGTCAGTCTTATTATCTTGTCTAGCTCACATCTCATCCCCTGGTAGTCACCAAGCTCCATAATATAACTGGCAAAAAGACAAGAATTTCATGTATCGGCCTTCAATGGGAAAATGGTTGAATTTGGTTGAATACACTGAAAATGTCAAATATCACGAATTTTTAAGCCTGACTAATTCAAATCTAGAATACAACTAGCACAACTGGTTTACAGAGCGCACAAACATCTTAGAAGCAGCTTAAAACAACCTTAAAACTAACTGAAATTACTACAAGCTCAAATGAGTCACACATAGCATCAAACTACATTACAACAAGCTCAAAACTAGCACAAATATCTTAGAAGCAGCTTAAAACGAGCTTACAACTAGCTTAAAACTAGCACAAATATCTTCAAAGTAGCTTAAAACGACCTTACAACTAGCTTAAAGCTAGCTCAACTGTTTCATAACACAAAATATAATATAATTTTTCCTACCATGTTGTTGCCACTGCTGCTGTTGTCAGTCTTATTATCTTGCCTAGCTCACATCACATCCCCTGCTAGTCACAAAGCTCCATAATATAACTGGCAAAAAGACAAGAATTTCATGGATCGGCCTACAATGGGAAAATGGTTCACTAATGTTCTAAAAAATGAAATACTGAAAATACAGAATGCATGTTTTTTTTTTTAGAGCTGCAACAATTATTCGATTAATCGAACAATAATCGATTTTAAATTAATCGTCAACTATTTTGATAATCCAATAATTCATTTGAGCAGTTTTTTTTAAAGACAATAAATCCAGATTCTCTGATTTCAGCTTCTTCAATGTGAATATTTCTGGTTTCTTTGTTCCTTTACGAGAATAAACTGAATATCTCTTTAGTTTGTGGACAAAACAAGAGATTTGAGGACGTCATCTTGTGGTTTGGGAAACACTGATTGATATCTTTATACATTTTATTGACCAAACAACTAATCGATTAAACGTTTAAATAATCGACAGATTAATCGATAACAAAAATAATCATTAGTTGCAGCCCAAGTTTTTTTTTTTTTTTTTTACCGTAATGAGAGTGAGATTAAAAAATGTGGTTTGAATGGAAGTCTATGAGGCATTTTTTGTCCATGAAGGTGTCCAGAGTGAGTATCTGGCACTACATAAAAATACTAATGCAATCTAATCAATTCTGTTAATAATAATCTAATCTTTGACATATCCAAGACTCTAATCACCACCAAAGCCCCAGCCCCCTAGAATTTATTATATGGAAAATAATTATTTTTGGGAAGAAATTATGAAATAATTCAAATATATAAACTGGCATTTAAAGGGTTAAAATCCTGAAAATTATCAAATATTTGGTAGTTTTGAACAAGTCTGAAGATGTTTAAGAGATTTATGAAAAATAGGCAGAGAAAAATGTTGATGTTTGGTGATTTAATTGCAGTTTTTTTGTGCGTTTACATTTTTGCCACAAATGTGTCCAAAGGGCGCAAAATGTATCAATAAACTATAAAAGACATGTAAGAGTAAAATACGTGGGATTTAATATATGTTACTTAAAATATACATTTTTTGTAAATATTAATGCTGCTATAAGGTTTATAAACACTGGATTTAAAAACGTTACAAAAAAAAAGTTTTTGCAAAAATTCATGCTGCTGTAAGGTTTATAAACCAGCAGATGTCACTGTGCTGCTGCTGAGTCTGAAGCCTCAAAGCTTCACAAAGCTTCCTGCACCGTCCCTAAAAACACATACAATTTAATACAAGTTTATTACAGCATGTGTACATGGACACAGATACACTTTACATTGTTTATACAGTGTGTCCCACAGAGTCACTTTAATCACAGCACCAGGGAGGAGGCAGATGTTATACATCAGGAAGTGTTTCTAGTGAAAAATGTGGATCATCAAAGAGATGAAATCAGACAAATGAATGTTTTGTGTTTGAGTCTGAGACAGATCTGCTTCACAGTGCAGAGTGTGAGTGATGGTGAACAGACTGAACTTTGATTTCAGTCAGCAGAGTTTCTGTCCACAGGAGAGACTCTCAGACCTGCAGAGGACACAGAGACACTGAGGAACCAGGATACCAGAACCCAAACCCAGGATAAAGAGGTTGAGTGAATGTGGTGTTGAAGGTGTGGAGGAGGAGGAGGAGGAGGAGGAGGAGGAGGAGGAGGAGAGGTCTGTTCTTCTGTTATTGTGGCTGACAGAGTAACGACCATCAGAGCAGCTCAGAGTCTTTTTTTTACTGTTAGAAAACAACATAAGCTTTGTTTTATCAGCATTGAGAACCAGTTTCAAGTGAATTAATGATGATGATGATGATGATGATGATGATGATGATGATGATGTCATTGTGTCGTCCTGCAGCCCTGCTCTGAGAAAGTCATCAGTCTGATGCAGAAACACATGGAGGTGGTGCTGGGGATCGCCTTCGCCATCGCCATCCTGCTGGTGAGCTCGCACACTTCAAATCCGACGTTATAAAGCCTGAAAATATTCAATTAAATATGATTTTTTTTTAATTTTTGACATCCTATAATATGATGTTTTTCTGTCATATGTATATGTCACATTTTAAGCATTCTGGGACATTCAAAAATGTGATGACCTTTTTTGGAAAAGAAAAAAATGCTATACCTTAGTATTTTTTTCTGTCATTTTTGACATATTGTACAAGAAAATGGATCAACGAAATATAAATGGACCATTTCAAGCATTTTGAGGCCTTTTAATTTTTCTTTGCTTTTTTTCGACATGCTATGTTTTTTTTCAATTATGGTGTTATCTGTTATTTCTGGACATTTTTATATGGAAGAAATATTCTACTACATGTATCAACAGACCATAATAGAACCATTTTGATGATGATTCTTTTCTGTGTTCTGGTTAAAATCAAACTGATTGCTAAATTGAAGTGCTGAATCAAAGTTTTAACATGATCTAGTTTTATTTTTTATGGTTATTTTGCAGGAGTGGGCTTCCATATTTGTGTCCAGATATACACTGCTGTAGCTGTCTGTCACGTCTGCTGCCATATGTTAAAAATATGTCAAAATAATCCTCAGGAAATTTAAAGTTGTGGTGTAACTCCATCAGAAGTAAAACATCTATAAATAAATCATACTAAGCCTTGAAATTCACATCTTTGACCACGTTGTTCTATAACTCATGAGCGTCTGATTGTAAAAGTGTCTTGTAACTGTTTTTCTTTTCTTTTTTTTACTGGCACTGTCTGAACACTGTAAGGATGTTGTTATTTGTTTCTGTCACCTGACTGAGTTCAGTTTGGGGACGTGAAGTGTCATATTATACAAGAAGGGAAATAAAAACTGAATTAAAATAAAGCCTCCTGACAGTTTCATCATTAGTAGTGAGATAAATGTTCATACGGGTACTTTTTATTCATTAATAATGATTACAAAAGTCTATAATAGGACAATTTTGAGAATATCAGGGCATTTAAAAAATGTGCCAATTTTTGTCCCAAAATTTCGACATGCTATATTATGACTTTTTTTTCAAATTTTGGATGTATCAAAATGTGGTGTTTTTTTTCTCATTTTGGTGAAAACCACCCTACTACACGTATCAACAGACTATGATGAGACTATTTTGAAAGTATTGGGGCATTTAAAATTTTTACTTTTTTCCGCAAAATTTTGACATGATATATGTAGCATGACTTTTTTGGTCAAATTTTGTACATCTCAAAATGTGCTGTTTTTTTGTGATTTGAAGCCACCCTACTACACTTATCAACAAACCATAATAAGACCATTTTGAGAGTATTGCAAATTTTCCCCCAAAAATGAGTATGACTTTTATTCAAAAGTTTTGGACATCTCAAAATATCGTTTTCTTTTTATTTTTTATTTTTAGATTTCAACAGGCTAAGATAAGACCATTTTGAGAGTATCAGGACATTTAACAATTTTGCGACTTTTTCCCAAAATTTTTTCTCAAATTTGGAATTCTCAAAATGTGTTTTTTTTTGTGATTTTGAGAAAAAACACCCTATTATACGTAGCAACAGATTATAATGAGACCATTTTGAGAGTATCAGGGCATTTAAATATTTTGCAACATTTTCCCCAAAAATTTCGACATGCTATAGAATGACTTTTTTATTTTGGATATCTCAGAATGTGTTTTTTTTTTTCTGATTTGGGGAAAAGGAACCCTACTACAGGTATCAACAGACCATAATGAGACCATTTTGAGAGTATCGGGGCATTTAAAAATTTAGTGACTATTTCCCAAAAAATTACGACATGCTATAGTATGACTATTTTTATTCAAATTTTGGACCTCTCAAAATCATTTTTTTTGGTGATTTTTGGGAAAAGCCACCCTGCCACACGTATCAACAGACCACAATAAGACCATTTTGAGAGTATCAGGGCATTTAAACGTTTTTTTTTTTTTTTTTTTTTTTTTACAAATTGTGGACATCTCAAAATGTGGTGTTTTTTTGTGATTTCAGGAAAAGCAACCCTACTTCAGGTGTCAACAGACCATAATAACATAATTTTGAGAATATCTGGACACTTAAAAATTCAGTGGCTTTTTCCAAAAAAATGTAGACATGTAGACAAATGTAGATATGACTTTCTTGTCAAATTTTGTACATCTCAAAATTTGGTGTTTTTTTTCCGTTTTGGGGAAAAGTACCCTACTACAGGTATCAACAGACCATAATGAGACCATTTTGAGAGTATAGGGGGATTTTAAAATTGTTTTACTTTTTCCAAAAAATATTCAGCATGCTATAGTATGACTTTTGTTCTCAAATTTTGAACATCTCAAAATGTATGCTGTTTTTTGTTCTATTTTTGGACACTAAAATATGGTGTTTTCCTGTAAATTTTCAACCAACAACACTTTAATATGTATCAACACACTATAATGAAACCATCTAAAGCATTTAGGGCATTCTAAAATGTTATGACCTTTTGAAAAATGTTGCCATACTTTAATATGATGGGGTTTTTTTTGTAACATTATATAATAATGTGTGTTTCTTTCATTTTTGAACAGATGATAATCTAATATGTATCAACAGACTAATACAAACATTTTTAACATTTTGGGTCATTTTTACATTTTATGACCTTTTTCTGAAAATAATATATATTTTTTTTTTTTCAGGAGAAATTATGAAATAATTCAAATATATAAACTAGCATTTTAAAGGTTTAAATCCTGAAAATTATTGAATGTTTGGTAGTTTTGGGCAATTTTGAAGTTGTTTAAGAGATTTATGAAAAAAGGCAGAAAAATATTGATGTGAGGTGATTTAATATCAGTTTATTTGTGCTTGCACATTTTTGTCACAAAGGTGTCCAGAGGGTGCAAAATGTATCAATGAACTATAAAAGACATGTAAGAGTAAAAGACATGGGATTTAAGAAATGTTACTTAAAATATACATTTTTTGTAAATATTAATGCTGCTATGAGGTTTATAAACCAGCAGATGTCACTGTGCTGCTGATACACTTTACATTCTTTCAGCTTTATACAGTGTGTCCCACAGAGTCACTTTTAATCACAGCACCAGGGAGGAGGCAGATGTTATAAATCAGGAAGTGTTTCTATTGAAAAATGTTGATCCTCAAAGAGATAAAATCAGACAAATGAATGTTTTGTGAGTCTGAGACAGATCTGCTTCACAGTGCAGAGTGTGAGTGATGGTGAACAGACTGAACTTTGATTTCAGTCAGCAGAGTTTCTGTCCACAGGAGAGACTCTCAGACCTGCAGAGGACACAGAGACACTGAGGAACCAGATGAAGTCAACCAGACCCCAAACCCAGGATAAAGAGGTTCAGTGAATATGGTGTTGAAGGTGTGGAGGTGGATCAGTGTGTCAGAGGAGACTCTGTAGAAGGACAGAGAGCCAGCAGGACAGTCCACATACACTGCTAATCTACCAGAGGAGGAGGAGGAGGAATAGAGCTCTGTGCTTCTGTTATTGTGCCAGACAGAGTAATGACCACCAGAGCAGCTCAGACTCCAGGACTGATCATTCCTTCCAAACCAACAGTCTGTACTGTTTCCTCTCCTGCTGATTCCTCTGTAACTCACTGATATATGAACTCTTCCTCTCCACTCGACCTCCCAGTAACAGCGACCAGTCAGAGCAGTTCTACACAGCAGCTGAAGACAGGAGTCAAATCTGTCTGGATGATCAGGATATGACTGATCCTCCTCCACATATGTCACCTTCCTGTTGTTGTCAGACAGTTTGAGTCTTCTGTTTACTGTGTTTGTGTCCAGTTCCAGTTCACAGACATCTGATGGAGAGAACAAGACATAAAACAGCTGCAGGTTATCATCTGCTGATTCATTAACAACTTTACTGACAATTACTGAAAGAAAACCATTAAAAGTTTCACAGTGTAACAGTAAGTTAACATGAGAGTCAACATGTCAGTAATATTGTGTGTTTTTCCTCGTGTGGACTCGAGGATGACAGCTGATGGAGATCCACATCAATAAACACAAGTAGTGAATAAAGTCTCACTAATAAAAGTGACACATCATCTTCCACTGCAGCACAAAGCAGCTCTGAACCATCTGCTTTTTTAACTGTTATTAGCTCCACCAAAGAGTCACATTCAGCACAAAGTTCAGATCTTTGATCATCAAATGTCAAACTGTCCACTGCTACAGAAAACTTTCACCACAGTCTGGATTTTTAAATGAATATCAGAGGGCTGTGGCTCCACCAACTGGCTTTAAGGTGCTTTTCATCGACCAGGGGCCAGATGCAAAAAACTCAACAAAAAAATATGCAAGCACACTGTTTTCTTGTGTGTATGTGTCAAACATATTCAACTTCTCAACATCTTTTCACATTAATTATGGCCTTCTTTGTTTATGACTTGTCGGTTTTTCAACACTGATTCATTAAAAACATCCAGAAAAAAACTGAAGGAACACATGAACTTTTATCTGTCATACTTGTGAAGTTTACGAGCAGCACCTGAAGGCAAAAATAAGTCTTGTATAAAATCAGTGAGTCAAGAGAAGAAGAAACACAATCAGCTTTCTGTTGGCTCCACTCTTAATGAAATGTGTTCATTAGTTTTGTTGGATCACTGTGTTCACTTTCTTTGTGTTGGTGGATTTGAAATGGATTGATTGAATTCTAACATCTTTCCAGCCACACTGACTGAAAACAGAAGCTGAATCATAATTGAAACTCTGGAGAAATTCATCATCCAACTTCAGTCAAGAAAAAGTCTAAATGTGCTGTAACATGTGCAGCTGAGTTCTGATGAATGAAGCTGAAACACACTCACACTTCCTCAGACCAGGTCTCAGTCTCTGCAGTCCACCATGGTCCAGCCTGCAGGAAGAGACACAGTCACAATCAACTTCATATCACCATTAAACATCAGACAGAGACACAGTGAGAGCTGCTGTCTGTCCACCTGTCCACACCTGAGAGAGTCCACCTGTCTGTCTGTCCATACCTGAGAGCGTCCACCTGTCTGACTGTCCACAACTGAGAGTGTCCATCTGTCTGTCCATACCTTAGAGTGTCCACTTGTCTGTCTGTCCACACCTGAGTGTCCATCTGTCTATCCACACCTGAGAGTGTCCACCTGTCTGTCCACACTTGAGAGTGTCCACCTCTCTGTCCACACCTGACAGAGTGCCTGTCTGTCTGTCTGTCCATACCTGAGAGTCTCCAGTCTCCAGTGTGGATCCTTCAGTCCAGCAGTCAGAAGCTTCTCTCCTGAGTCTCCTGGATGATTGTAGCTCAGGTCCAGCTCTCTCAGATGGGAGGGGTTGGAGGTCAGAGCTGAGGCCAGAGAAATACAGCCTTCCTCTGAGATCATACAGTATGACAGACTGAACACACACACACACACACACACACACACACACACACACACACACGGTCAACATAAACTCTCTAAAGTAATAGTATTTCCTTGCTAAATGTTCATAATTGTAACAGTCTCAGACACTAATGGAGCTAAATAAGCAGACAGCTGTTAACATAGTGGGTTTACTTCTAAAAAATGTTTTTTAGTTAATTAACAATGAATTCTGACCTGAGAGTTTCCAGTCTGCAGTGTGGACTCTTCAGTCCAGCAGAAAAACGCTTCACTCCTGAATTCTGCAGGTCGTTGTTACTCAGGTCCAGGTCTCTCAGACTACAGGACTGGGAGCTGAGGACTGAGGACAGAGCTTCACAGCTTCTCTCTGAGATCATACAGTCTGACAGACTACACACACACACGCACACACACACACGGTCATCATAAACTCTAAGAAAAAGTATTTTCTTCTTAGATGTGCATGATTGTAACGGTCTGAGACACTGATGGAGCTAAAAAGCAGACAGCTGTTAACATAGTGGGGTTTCTTCCAAAAAACAGTAATTACTCAATTATTTAACAATTAATTCCGACCTGAGAGTTTCCAGTCTGCAATGTGGACTCTTCAGTCCAGCACAAAAACACTTCACTCCTGAGTCCTGCAGGTCGTTCTTATTCAGGTCCAGGTCTCTCAGACTAGAGGACTGGGAGCTGAGGACTGAGGACAGAGCTTCACAGCTTCTCTCTGAGATCATACAGCCTGACAGACTACTCACACACACACACACACACACACACACACACACACACGGTCAGAATAAACTCTCTAAAGTAAAGGTATTTCTTAACTAGATGTTCAGAACTGTAACGGTTTCAGACACTAAAGGAGCTAAAACGCAGACAGCTGTTAGCCTATTTGGTTTACTTCTAAAAACAGTTTAATTCTGACCTGAGAGTTTCCAGTCTGCAGTGTGGACTCTTCAGTCCAGCAGAAAAATGTTCCACTCCAGAATCCTGAAGGTTATTATTACTCAGGTCCAGGTCTCTCAGACTAGAGGACTGGGAGCTGAGGACTGAGGACAGAGCTTCACAGCTTCTCTCTGAGAGGTTACAGCCACTCAGCCTGGAGAGGAATCAGCAAAACATGAGAGAACAAAGACAAACAATGGATACGACATTTAATCTGGATAGTGATGTGAGCACCTACAGAGCTTTGTTGGAGGCTTTGACCACTGGCAGCAGCCTCAGAAGAGCCTCCTCTGAAGCAAAGTATTTCTTCAGGTCAAACACATCCAGATCTGTTTCTGATGACAGTAAGATGAAGACCAGAGCTGACCACTGAGCAGGAGACAGTGTATCTGTGGAGAGACGTCCTGATCTCAGGGACTGTTGGATCTCCTCCACTAGAGAACGATCATTCAGTTCATTCAGACAGTGGAACAGGTTGATGCTTCTCTCTGGAGACAGACCCTCACTGATCTTCTTCTTGATGTATTCGACTGTTTCCTGATTGGTCTGTGAGCTACTTCCTGTCTGTGTCAGCAGGTCTGTGAGGAGAGTCTGATTAGTCTGCAGAGAAAGACCCAGGAGGAAGCGGAGGAACAAGTCCAGGTGTCCGTTTGGACTCTGTAAGGCCTTGTCCACAGCACTCTGGTAGAGATTTTTGAAATCAGGTTTGTTTCCAAGAAAAATCAACAGCCTCGAGGTTGATTGTTCTCCTGTCATCAGATTGACTCCAGACTTGATGAAGATCAGATGGACATGAAGAGCAGCCAGAAACTCCTGAACACTCAGATGGACGAAGCAGAACACCCTGTCCTGGTACAGTCCTCTCTCCTCTCTAAAGACCTCTGTGAACACTCCTGAGTACACTGAGGCTGCTCTGATATCGATGCCACACTCCATCAGGTCTGAGTCATAGAAGATCAGGTTTCCTTTCTGCAGCTGATCAAAAGCCAGTTTTCCCAGAGACTCAATCATCTTCCTGCTCTCTGGGCTCCACTGTGGATCTGTCTCAGCTCCTCCATCATACTTGATGTTCTTCACTTTGGACTGAACCACCAGGAAGTGGATGTACATCTCAGTCAGGGTCTTGGGCAGCTCTCCTCCCTCTCTGGTTTTCAACAGATCCAGAACTGTAGCAGAGATCCAGCAGAAGACTGGGATGTGGCACATGATGTGGAGGCTTCGTGATGTCTTGATGTGGGAGATGATTCTGCTGGCCTTCTCCTCTTCTCTGAATCTCTTCCTGAAGTACTCCTCCTTCTGTGGGTCAGTGAACCCTCTGACCTCTGTCACCATGTCAACACAGTCAGCAGGGATCTGATTGGCTGCTGCAGGTCGTGTGGTTATCCAGAGGCGAGCAGATGGAAGCAGATTCCCCCTGATGAGGTTTGTCAGTAGCACATCCACTGAGGTGGACTCTGTGACATCAGTCAGGATCTCAGTGTTGTGGAGGTCCAGAGGAAGTCGACACTCATCCAGACCGTCAAAGATGAACACAACGTGGAACTCTTCAAACCTGCAGATTCCTGCTTCTTTGGTTTCAGGAAAGAAGTAATGAACAAGTTCCACCAAGCTGAACTTTTTCTCTTTCAGCACATTCAGCTCTCTGAAAGTGAATGGAAATGTGAAGTGGATGTCCTGGTTGGTTTTGTCTTCAGCCCAGTCCAGAGTGAACTTCTGTGTTAAGACTGTTTTCCCAATGCCAGCCACTCCCTTTGTCAGCACTGTTCTGATTGGTTCTTCTCTTCCAGGTGAGGCTTTAAAGATGTCTTCTTGTCTGATGGTTGTTTCTGGTCTGTCTGGTTTCCTGGATGCTGTTTCAATCTGTCTGACCTCATGTTCATCATTGACCTCTGCAGTCCCTCCCTCTGTGATGTAGAGCTCTGTGTAGATCTGATTCAGAAGGGTTGGGTTTCCTGCTTTAGAGATCCCCTCAAACACACACTGGAACTTCTTCTTCAGGTTAGACTTCAGATTACGTCGGAACACTGAAGCATGGGTTCCTGAATGAACAAATTAAATTAAATCAGCGAGAGAATCCTATAGAAAATCAGAGAATCTAAACATTTAATTGTGTCTGTGTAATTTTTGCTCCTCAATCTGTTTTATTCAGCTCATCAGTTGAAGATAAACAGCTTTTGATCTGATGCAGATGTGTGCAGCATATTTACTTCAGAGAGTGAAAATGTAAACGATGCCCATGTTGCCTCCATTACATCTTTCATCATGTTAAATTTGAAAGAAATCCACTTACTGTTCTTCAGACAGTCAGCCAGCTCCTCCTGCTTCATTCCTCTCAGGAAGTTAAGTGTGATATTCAGAAACTCCTCTCTGCTGCTCCTCCTCTGCCCCTTATACTCCCACTGACTCTCTAAGCATTCTTGGTAATCTGGACTCAGAACCTTCTGGATCTTCTTCAGCTCATTTTTCACAAAAGTGACGATGTTCTCCTCCAGCAGCTGGAACAGAATAAAAAACTGAACATTTAGTTAAAAGCTCACATGTGATTCATCTGTCAGTCTGAAGGCCTGCTGATCCAAAAAGAGCAGCATCAGACTTTTAGCACCTGAATGGTAGTTAAGCATTAATTCATAGTTCATAGTGAAAGGTTTATTGACACATGTACACACCATAAATATGGAATCCAGATCTGTTTGATGCTGTGGGTCAGACTGACCACTGAGGCCCTCTGAGCTCTCCTGTTGAACTCTGCAGAGAAAACATCAAGTTTAGGGACATTTAATGACATCAATATTCAAACAGCTTTCTAACGGAGTTCTGAGATGATGACACAGAACTGCTCAGGAGGAACAGTGGGTGGTATAAAAGCATTTTTTCACCAACATTACTAGAACCTGATAGTGTCCTACTGGCAGTAGCTTTAAAACAGGTGATAATGCTTGAGCTGACTGTACCCTGGGTCGGACACGAGGAGGACCATATGTCAGCAGATGTTAGAACAGTGTCCTAACTATTGATCTCAGATGTGGAGGATTTTCTGTCTGATTGCTCTGCAAAGCAGTCAAATTGTAGGCTAAGTCTCTTTGGGGATTAATCCCACAGTTATAGCCAAAGTTACAGCAAAAGGAAAGGGCCAGTTATAACCAGGGGCATGAGCAGCCATGGCCGGTAGAGAAGCACATGATTCTTTGATGAAGTTAGAGAAGAGCCAAGGGAAGGATGGAGCAGTAATTCTTTAGTGAGGCTATGTAAGGGCAGGAGTAAGGACTGGGCAACATTTCTTTGATGCTTTACCAAGTAAGAACTGATTGATGATGCTTTTTAAGGAAACACATGCAGGCCCCATCAGAAATATTGGTGTCACTCGTTGAAGGGCTTGAGAGTTCAGCAAGGGGTTCAAGCAAGAATGTTATGATGCAAATAAAGCTCATAGACAGACAACTGAATGGCCAATAGGGGGAAGGAGAAATGACAACATTGTTTCTGGGGCGTATGAGTTGTTCAGTGGAGTAACGAGTACTTGAAGCAGAAGCATGCCAAACGTAAAATATATTACTATTATAAACAGGAGGAATGTGCTGCTGTTGATAGTAATTTAATTTCTAATGTTGATGTCTCCATCACTGCTGCTGTTAAACGTTACGTAACAGCACATTTCATCTCACATTGTAATTGGCCATTTTACATTTGATTGTTACAGTCTGTAAATCCTTTCTGGTATTTTTCGTCACTCAACACTGATGGAAAAGAATATGACTCCAGTGATAAAATAAATAACTGTGATTTCTAAGTCCAGTATTTAAGTAGAAATTCTGATTCTCCATTTCAGGGAAAGTGTTGATTTTACATACTGACAATTATTTTGTCTATGTATGTATCATTAATATCATACAGCAGTGATGTAGAAAGTATACTAATTCATGAAATATTACACACTTCCCTCTAGGAAGTAAGGAAGGAGGCTGTTCTGTTGCTAGATTGTTGAACTGCTCGAACGTTTTGTTACTGGTAATGAAAGTGACTTCAATTTTACATGGTTTCATTATTTTGCTGTCGTATTGCTAAAAGTAGATTTGTATTACATTCCTTTTAATTAAATGGAACAAGCTTTTATGCTAACTTTGTTTTGGAGAGACTTTATGTTGGAGTGTAAAACACAGATTAAACTGGGCTATTTTCTGGGGGAAAATGCCCTGTGGTGCATAGTTTGTTTGTCATACGTATTTATTTCTTTTAAAGAGTAGATTAATGAATATTATATTGAAATATCAATACAATTTATTAACATTTATTTTGGGTAAATGTGTAATTGTGACTTGTACGACAATGACTGTGTCCAACTCCTGGCATGCAGCGATCACTTTGTTATTCAGAGAATTCAACATTTTTAAAATAACTTTAATAGCCTCCTGTATTTGATCATAAATCACATTTTTTTATCACCTTCACTACGAAATTCTGAGCGAGTCAGATATCAACAAATTTAAGTTCTTACCTTCCATCAGCAGCTTGTCCAACTTTAAAGTTATCAGGAAAACCCATAGACCAGTCACTCTTCATGGACACACTGCTGGGTTCAGGTCCAGATCCAGGCTGTCCAACTCTAAAGTTATCAGGAAAACCCATAGACCGGTCACTCTTCATGGACACATTGCTGGGTTCAGGTCCAGATCCAGGCTGTCCAACTCTAAAGTTATCAGGAAAACCCATAGACCGGTCACTCTTCATGGACACACAGCTGGGTTCAGGTCCAGATCCAGGCTGTCCAACTTTAAAGTTCTCAGGAAAACCCATAGACCGGTCACTCTTCATGGACACACTGCTGGGTTCAGGTCCAGGTTCTGGTTCAGGTCTCTGGTGCTGCATCTCCTCTCTGTCCTCACACTGATCCATAGCAGAGTCCACACCTGCAGGGAGAGATTCACTCTGTCACTACAACAACAACTGTGACAAGATTCTCTGGAAGATGCTCAGCTGCTGAAATAATACCATCACAGTGTTTGTATCTTCGGCTGCTGAGGAAACATGAGAGAGATTGTTCTTCATCAGTCCATCTGATGTGAAGCTACCGTCACTTCATCATCACTTCACTGTCAAAGTCTACAAACATCAGGGACGCCACATCGGATCTACCTTCTTCTATGAAAAGAACTCCATATTCCTTCAACCTCTACTAAATAGACATGGTCATTTGGATATAGTTATTAATTCAATTATTAATCAGAGTTCCAAATTGAAAGTTTAGTCATTTCAATATGGAATATATAAATAAGGCAAAATCAGGAATAACATGATACACTTTATCTCACATAACCATCACTTCACCTGTGCCACTACAACACATATACCATGGTACCATTGTTCATGTTTCTTATCAGGGTTCATTGGTATAAAATATTCAATGTCTGGGTTAATACTCTTCATATTTACAGAACACAACCCCAGTTCATAACATTTTGTCTTAAATTGACATATGAACAAAACCTTTTTATCAAACCTCTTGTACAGGTTGTGATGTGCGTAATTTCAAGTAAAATAGATTTAATTATCTATAAAATACGAAAGTGTGTGAAATATATTAATAGGATCATATTTATATCATATATTATCATTTAAAATATGTTGCACGTTATACTTGTGCCAAAATTCATAATATTTTTTTTAAATATAATTAGCTTTAAAACAAGCAACAGGTCAGGTTTGTTGCAGTACAAAAGTGTGTCAAAATGGCTTTCAGAAGTTATCAATAATTATCAACATTTATTAATTATATAAAACAATATGACTTGATTTACTCTAGGTCACCTCTGGATGGGGCACCACTCTCTTACTGTTTTATCAGATAAAATATATTTCAATAATTACATTTTCCACTAGATAAATGACTGTACTGATGTATTAATAGATGTAATCAGATTACTCTTCCTTCTGTCTTTGTGCTGCTGCAATTTGTTTTCTGGGGATCAATAAAGTTTTATCTAATGTTATAAAGGGAGGATTTACTGCAGCACTTTGAACTGCATGGACCTTAAAAAACTGATAAATGATTGATTTTATATCATAAAGACATGAATTAAAAAATAACAGTTCAAAATAACACATAGAAAAAAGTAAGCATTTTAGTAGTTTCACAGTTTCTTGTTGTTTGAGTTCTTCCATCTTGTGTTCCTTTCTCCTTTTACTGCTCTATCTTTATCTGTTACAGTTACAGTTACTCTGCAGATGAAGATTTTACAGACAAAACAAAGAGTTTATAAAAGCTGATATGTTATCGTTTAATCTGTCGTATATAAAGTCACAAACAAGCAACTACTTTGATACATTTTGATAAGTGTTTACATTTTTAAACACTGTTGAATAGAAATCATTGTGCTTGTGTTGTTGGAGCAGCTGGTGATCCTGAACATGGAGGCTAACTGTTAGCACAGAGCTGAGCTCTTCTTAGTACAAATTGCAGCTTTACACACACAAACACCTGAATTTCTGCTTTTTACAGTTTGATTAAACTAACATGAGATCAGCTGAGAATCATTCAAAAAGTGTCACTTACCAAAAGTTTAACACGGAGGTAGCATCTGCGTCACAACGAGGGACAGAGTGAAGGAACCAGAGAGACTTTGACCTTTAATCTCTCTTATCAAAACACGTCTACGGAGCGAGTTACAGCCCTTTATGACACACTAATAAAAAAAGAGACCGATCCAACACACATTAAACATCACATTAAAAGTCCTTTTCACAGGCAGTGAACCAGTTTAGTATCCTCAAACTACAAACAGCTCCATCTACACACATCTTCATAACATATCAAGGTAGTTCACAAAAACATATATTCAGTTTCTGGACTTCCTTCTGTCTTTGTGCTGCTGTAACACCTGAATTTGTTCTCTGGGGATCAATAAAGTTTTATTTAATGTTATAAAGGGAAGATTAACTGCAGAACTTTGAACAAAATAGGTCTCATGAACTGACAAATGATTAATCTTTCATCTTACATACCTAAATGAAAAAATAACGTGTCCAAAATCAGCAGTGGTGTTTAGTTACAGAGCACATACCAAAGTACAGCATTTTATTACAGTTTCAAAGTTTCTTGTTCTTTGAGTATTTCCATCTTCTACAGTTACTAGTGTAACTCACACATAACAAACAACGAGCACAGCTGGTTTATAACAAGCACAAATAACTCTAGAAGTAGAAAAAACGCCCTTACAACTCACCAAGCTTCACTAGCTAACTGTGTGCTGCAGCAGCACATTAGCTTCATTTATTTATCTGGTAAACAAAAGCTGAAAAGGAGTCGATTATTACAATTTGCTTACAACCAGCTCACTTATCTTAAAAATAGCTCAAATTGTTTTCAACCAGCTTAACTAACTTGCAGCTCCCTCGATTAGCTTACAACTAGCTGAACTAGCTTATAACTAGTTTAACTAGCATCCTACTTTGTTTTTAGGAAGCTGGGCTTATCAGCTTCATATCTGCAGGATAGTATTTGTCCAAACTGGACCTACAACATTTTTATTCATGTAAATTGCTGCATTTACTGCAATTAAGACACTTTTTTACAGCAAGGTTAGAAGAAAAGACATTTAGGATATTCAATATTTAATACAAACCTGAGAATATGGATGAATCCTGAATAAAATTCTTCAGGTCCATGATGTCACAGACTAATTATCGACCATTAAATTTGTCTGCAACTAGCTTAAAGTTAGCTCAACTATTTTATAACTATCTAAAACTCCCTTACATTTAGCTCAATGATCTTACAACTAGCTCAACTATTTAACAACTACCTCAACTGTCTCATAACTAGCTTAAACTAGCTTAACTTAGTATAAGCTCAACTAACCCACTCGTAGCAAAAAAACACCAAAACTAGTTTAAAAAGCCTAAAACTAGCTCAATTAACTTACATCTAGCTCAACTAGTTTACAACACAAAAATACAGCAAAAAAAACCCTAAAAGTAGCTTAAAACGTCCTTCCAGCGAAGTAAACTAGCTTAGAAATAACTCCCCTAGCTTCACTAGATAACTGTGTGTTGCAGCAGTACGTTCTCTTCATTGATTTCTATGGTAAACAAACGTGCTAGATCAACTATTTAACAACTATCTTAAACTAGCTTACAACCAGCCTAACTTAGTAGAAGCCTGACTAATTCAAATGTAGAACACAACTAGCACAACTAGTTTACAGAGAGCACAAATATCTTAGAAGCAGCTTAAAACGACCTTACAACTAGCTTAAATTACTGCAAGCTCAAATGAGTCACACATAGCATCAAACTACTTTACAACAAGCTTAAAACTAGCACAAATATCTTAGAAGTAACTTACAACGACCTTACAACTAGCTTAAAGCTAGCTCAACTGTTTCATAACACAAAATGTAATATCATTTTTCCTACCATGTTGTTGCCACTGCTGCTGTTGTCAGTCTTATTATCTTGCCTCGCTCACATCACATCCCCTGGTAGTCACAAAGCTCCATAATATAACTGGCAAAAAGACAAGAATTTCATCTACAATGGGAAAATGGTTGAATTTGGTTGAATACACTGAAAATGTCAAATATCACTAATGTTCTTCAATATGAAATGCTGAAAATACAGAATGCAGAGGGTTTTTTTTTTTTTTTTAGAGCTGCAGCAATTATTCGATTAATCGAACAATTATCGATTTTAAATTAATCGTCTACTGTTTTGATAATAGAATAATTGGTTTGAGCAGTTTTTTAAAGACAATAAGCTCAAATTCTCTGATTTCAGCTTCTTCAATGTGAATATTTCTGTTTTCTTTGTTCCTTTATGACAATAAACTGAATATCTCTTTGGTTTGTGGAGAAAATAAGAGATTTGAGGACGTCATCTTGAGGTTTGGGAAACACTGATTGATATTTTTCGAAATTTTATTGACCAAACAACTAATCGATTAATCGTTTAAATAATCAACAGAATAATCCATAATGAAAATAATCGTTAGTTGCAGCCCTAGTTTTTTTTTTTTTTTTAACCGTAATGAGAGTGAGATTAAAAAATGTGGTTTGAATGGAAGTCTATGAGGCAATTTTTGTCCATGAAGGTGTCCAGAGTGAGTATCTGGCACTTAAAGATGAATACTAATGCAATCTAATCAACTCTGTTGCTAATCTTTGACATATCAAAGACTCTAATCACTATCAAAGCCCCAGCCCCCTAGAATTTATTATATGGAAAATAGTTTTTGTTTTTTTTAGTAAGAAATTATTAAATAATTCAAATATATAAACTGGCATTTAAAGGGTTAAAATCCTGAAAATGATCGAATGTTTGGTAGTTTTGAACAAGTCTGAAGTTGTTTAAGAGATTTATGGAAAATAGGCAGAGAAAAATATTGATGTATGGTGATTTAATTGCAGCTTTTTTGTGCATTTACATTTTTGCCACAAAGGTGTCCAGAAGGTGCAAAATGGCTCAATAGAGTATAAAATACACGTAAGAGTAAAAGACATGGGGTTTAAAAAAATGTTACTAAAAAGAAAAGTTCTTGCAAAAATTCATGCCTCAAGCTGCAAAAAGACTAAAATGATCACCAAATGAAAAAATTGTTCAAACATGCATGAGGAAGGCAAATGGTGAAGAGCTGCTGTGAGGTTTATAAACCAGCAGATGTCACTGTGCTGCTGCTGAGTCTGAAGCCTCAAAGCTTCACAAAGCTTCCTGCACCGTCCCTAAAAACACATACAATTTAATACAAGTTTATTACAGCACGTGTACATGGACACAGATACACTTTACATTGTTTATACAGTGTGTCCCACAGAGTCACTTTGAATCACAACACCAGGGAGGAGGCAGATGTTACACATCAGGAAGTGTTTCTAGTGAAAAATGTTGATCATCAAAGAGATGAAATCAGACAAATGAATGTTTTGTGTTTGAGTCTGAGACAGATCTGCTTCACAGTGCAGAGTGTGAGTGATGGTGAACAGACTGAACTTTGATTTCAGTCAGCAGAGTTTCTGTCCACAGGAGAGACTCTCAGACCTGCAGAGGACACAGAGACACTGAGGAGCCATAGAACCCCAATCCAAACCCAGGATAAAGAGGTTGAGTGAATGTGGTGTTGAAGGTGTGGAGGTGGATCAGTGTGTCAGAGGAGACTCTGTAGAAGGACAGAGAGCCAGCAGGACAGTCCACATACACTGCTACTCTACCGGAGGAGGAGGAGGAGGAGAAGGAGGAGGAGGAGGAGGAGGAGGAGGAGGAGAGGACTGTTCTTTTCTTATTATGGAAGACAGAGTAACAACCATCAGAGCAGGTCAGACTCCAGGACTGATCATTCCCTCCAAACTCACAGTCTTCATTGTTTCCTCTCTTGCTGATTCCTCTGTAACTCACTGATATATCAACTCCTCCTCTCCACTCGACCTCCCAGTAACAGCGACCAGTCAGACCAGTTCTACACAGCAGCTGAGACCAGAAGTCAAATCTGTCTGGATGACGAGGATATAACTGATCCTCCTCCACACATGTCACCTTCCTGTTGTTGTCAGACAGTTTGAGTCTTCTGTTTACTGTGTTTGTGTCCAGTTCCAGTTCACAGACATCTGATGGAGAAAACAAGACACAAAATAGCTGCAGGTTATCATCTGCTGATTCATTAACAACTTCACTGACAATTACTGAAAGAAAACCATTCAAAGTTTCACAGTGTAACAGGAAGTTAACATGAGAGTCAACATGTCAGTAATATTGTGAGTTTTTCCTCGTGTGGACTCGAGGATGACAGCTGATGGAGATCCACATCAATAAACACACTCAGTGAATAAAGTCTCACTAATAAAAGTGACACATCATCTTCCACTGCAGCACAAAGCAGCTCTGAACCATCTGCTTTATTAAACTGTTATTAGCTCCACCAAAGAGTCACATTCAGCACAAAGTTCAGATCTTTGATCAGCAAATGTCAAACTGTCCACTGCTACAGAAAACTTTCACCACAGTCTGGATTTTTAAATGAATATCAGAGGGCTGTGGCTCCACCAACTGGCTTTAAGGTGCTTTTCATTGACCAGGGGCCAGATGCAAAAAACTCAACATAAAAATATGCAAACACATTGTTTTCTTGTGCGTATGTGTCGTACATCTGGTCGCAGGTCTCCCAGTCAGGGAGGAATTGGAAGGTAAATTCACCTCAACTCACTTTATTCAACTTCTCAACAACTTTTCACATTAATTATGTTCTGCTTTATTTATGACTTGTAGGTTTTTCTACACTGATTTATTAAAAAAACATACAGAGAAGAAAACTGAAGGAACACAACAATTTTTATCCAACAAACATGTGAAGTTTACGAGCAGCACCTGAAGGCAACAAAACTCTTGTATAAAAGTGAGAGTCAAGAGAAGAAGAAACACAGTCAGCTTCCTGTTGGTTCCACTCTTCATTAAATGTATTTATTCGTTTTGTTGGATCACTGTGTTCACTTTCTTTGTGTTGGTGGATTTGAAATGGATTGATTGAATTCTAACATCTTTCCAGCCACACTGACTGAAAACAGAAGCTGAATCCTGATTGAAACTCTGGAGAAATTCATCATCCAACCTCAGTCAAGAAAAAGTCTAAATGTGCTGGAACATGTGCAGCTGAGTTCTGATGAATGAAGCTGAAACACACTCACACTTCCTCAGACCAGGTCTCAGTCTCTGCAGTCCACCATGGTCCACCCTGCAGGAAGAGACACAGTCACAATCAACTTCATATCACCATTAAACATCAACCAGAGATACTCAGTTAGAGACAGAGACACAGTGAGAGCTGCTGTCTGTCCACCTGTCCACACCTGAGAGTGTCCACCTGTCAGTCTTTCCATACCTGAGAGAGTCCACCTGTCTGTCTGTCCACACCTGAGAGTGTCCACCTGTCTGTCTGTCTATACCTGAGAGCGTCCACTTTTCTGAATGTCCATACCTGAGAGTGTCAAACTGTCTGTGTGTCCATACCTAAGAATGTCCACCTGCCTGTCTACACTTGTGAACGTCCACCTATCTGTCTGTCTGTCCTTACCTGAGAGTGTCCATCTGTCTGTCTGTCCTTACCTGAGTGTCCACCTTTCTATCCAAACCTGAGAGTGTCCACCCGTCTGTCTATAACTGAGAGTATCCACCTGTCTGTCAGTCCATACCTGAGAGTGTCCACCTGTCTGTCCATAACAGAAAGAGTCCACCTGTCTTTCTGTCCATACCTGAGAGAGTACACCTGTCTGTCTGTCCATACCTGAGAGTCCACCTGTCTGTCCATACCTGAGAGTCTCCAGTCTCCAGTGTGGATCCTTCAGTCCAACAGTCAGGAGCTTCTCTCCTGAGTCTCCGGGATGATTGTAGCTCAGGTCCAGCTCTCTCAGATGGGAGGGGTTGGATCTCAGAGCTGAGGCCAGAGAAGCACAGCCTTCCTCCGAGATCATACAGCCTGACAGACTGAACACACACACACACACACACACACACACACACACACACACACACACACACATGATCAGCATTAACTCTCTAAACTAAAAAGCATTTTCTTGCTAGATGTTAATATTTGTAATGCTCTGAGACACTAATAGGAGCAAAAAAGCAGGCAGCTGTTAACATTTTGTGTTTACTTCTAATAAACAGTTTAATTCTGACCTGAGAGTTTCCAGTCTGCAGTGTGGACTCTTCAGTCCAGCAGAAAAGTGTTCCACTCCTGAATCCTGCAGGTTGTTGTTACTCAGGTCCAGGTCTCTCAGACTAGAGGACTGGGAGCTGAGGACTAAGGACAGAGCTTCATAGCTTCTCTCTGAGAGGTTACAGCCACTCAGCCTGGAGAGGAATCAGCAAAACATGAGAAAACAAAGACAAACAAATAGAAACTACATTTAATCTGGATAATGATGTGTGCACCTACAGAGCTTTGGTGGAGGCTTTGACCACTGGCAGCAGCCTCAGAAGAGCCTCCTCTGAAGCAGAGTATTTCTTCAGGTCAAACACGTCCAGATCTGTTCCTGATGATAGTAAGATGAAGACCAGAGCTGACCACTGAGCAGGAGACAGTTCATCTGTGGAGAGACGTCCTGATCTCAGGGACTGTTGGATCTCCTCCACTAGAGAACAATCATTCAATTCATTCAGACAGTGGAACAGGTTGATGCTTCTCTCTGCAGAAAGATCCTCACTGATCTTCTTCTTGATGTATTCGACTGTTTCCTGATTGGTCTGTGAGCTACTTCCTGTCTGGGTCAGCAGGCCTCTGAGGAGAGACTGATTGGTCTGCAGAGAAAGACCCAGGAGGAAGCGAAGGAACAAGTCCAGGTGTCCATTTGGACTCTGTAAGGCCTTGTCCACAGCACTCTGGTAGAGATTTTTTAAATCAGGTTTGTTTCCAAGAAGAATCAACAGCCTGGAGGTTGATTGTTCTGCTGCCATCAGATTGACTCCAGACTTGATGAAGGTCAGATGGACATGAAGAGCAGCCAGAAACTCCTGAACACTCAGATGGACGAAGCAGAAAACCCTGTCCTGGTACAGTCCTCTCTCCTCTCTAAAGACCTGTGTGAACACTCCTGAGTACACTGAGGCTGCTCTGATATCGATGCCACACTCTGTCAGGTCGGAGTCATAGAAGATCAGGTTTCCTTTCTGCAGCTGGTCAAAAGCCAGTTTTCCCAGAGACTCAATCATCTTCCTGTTCTCTGGACTCCACTGTGGATCTGTCTCAGCTCCTCCATCATACTTTATGTTCTTCACTTTGGACTGAACCACCAGGAAGTGGATGTACATTTCAGTCAGGGTCTTGGGCAGCTCTCCTCCCTCTCTGGTTTTCAACAGATCCAGCACTGTAGCAGAGATCCAGCAGAAGACTGGGATGTGGCACATGATGTGGATGCTTCGTGATGTCTTGATGTGGGAGATGATCCTGCCGGCCTGCTCCTCTTCTCTGAATCTCTTCCTGAAGTACTCCTCCTTCTGTGGGTCAGTGAACCCTCTGACCTCTGTCACCATGCCAACACAGTCAGCAGGGATCTGATTGGCTGCTGCAGGTCGCGTGGTTATCCAGAGGCGAGCAGAGGGAAGCAGTTTCCCCCTGATGAGGTTTGTCAGCAGCACATCCACTGAGGTGGACTCTGTGACATCAGTCAGGATCTCAGTGTTGTGGAAGTCCAAAGGAAGTCGACACTCATCCAGACCGTCAAAGATCAACACAACGTGGAACTCTTCAAACCTGCAGATTCCTGCTTCTTTGGTTTCAGTAAAGAAGTGATGAACAAGTTCCACCAAGCTGAACTTTTTCTCTTTCAGCACGTTCAGCTCTCTGAAAGTGAATGGAAATGTGAAGTCGATGTCCTGGTTGGTTTTGTCTTCAGCCCAGTCCAGAGTGAACTTCTGTGTTAAGACTGTTTTCCCAATGCCAGCCACTCCCTTTGTCAGCACTGTTCTGATTGGTTCTTCTCTTCCAGGTGAGGCTTTAAAGATGTCTTCTTGTCTGATTGTTGTTTCTGGTATGTCTGGTTTCCTGGATGCTGTTTCAATCTGTCTGATCTCATGTTCATCATTGACCTCTGCAGTCCCTCCCTCTGTGATGTAGAGCTCTGTGTAGATCTGATTCAGAAGGGTTGGGTTTCCTGCTTTAGAGATCCCCTCAAACACACACTGGAACTTCTTCTTCAGGTTAGACTTCAGATTACGTCGGCACACTGGAGCATGGGTTCCTGAATGAACAAATTAAACTAATTTAGCGAGAGTATCCTAGAGAAAATCAGAGAATCTAAACATTTAATTGTGTCTGTTTAGTTTTTGCTCCTCCATCTGTTTTATCCAGCTCATCAGTTGAGGACAAACAGCTTCTTATCTGATGCAGATGTGTATAGCATATTTACTTCAGAGAGTGGAAATGTAAACAATGCCGATGTTGCCTCCATTTCCTCTTTCATCATGTTAAATTTTAAAGAAATCTACTTACTGCTCTGCAGACAGTCAGCCAGCTCCTCCTGCTTCATTCTTCTCAGGAAGTGAAGTGTGATCTTCAGAAACTCCTCTCTGCTTCTCCTCCTCTGCTCCTCATCCACCAACACCTCATCATCTTCCCTCTGACTCTCTAAGCATTCTGGGTAATCTGGACTCAGAACCTTCTGGATCTTGTTCAGCTCGTTTTTCACAAAAGTGACGATGTTCTCCTCCAGCAGCTGGAACATTTTGATAAACTGAACATTTAATTAAAAGCTCACATGTGATTCATCTGTCAGTCTGAAGGCCTGCTGGTCCAAACAGAGCAGCATCGGACTGTTAGTACCTGAATGGTAGATAAACATTAATCTGTAGTTCATAGTGAAAGGTTTGTTTGTACATGTACACACCATAAATATGGAGTGCAGATCTGTTTGATGCTGTGGGGCAGACTGACCACTGAGGACCTCTGAGCTCTCCTGCTGAACTCTGCAGAACAAACATCAAGTTTAGGGACATTTAATGACATCAATATTCAAACAGCTTTCTGAAGGAGTTCTGAGATGATGACACAATGACAGAACTGTGGCTCAAGAGGAAGAGTTGGTGGCATTTTAATACAAATATTACTAAAGCCTGATAGCGTCCTACTGGCAGAAGCTTTAAAGCAAGTGATCACGTTCGAGATGACTGTAGCCTGGGTTGGACAGAAAGAGGACCATATGTAAGCAGATGTTAGAACAGTGTCTGTAACTCTAACTGTCAAAGTCAGATGCCGAGTCTGATTGCTCCACAAAGCAGTCACACTGCAGAGCATCATAAAGTCATCAGGATCACATCAGAGGCTGCTGAAAGATCCATTTACGACTGACCGGAAGAAATAATCTATGGGGTGTGGAAGGAAAAACTGGGGCCTATAGTAATGTTTGTGTTTAATCACTACATGTTATACATCACATAGTCACATGTAAGGATGGGGCCAACTGTATGCTAAGCTTATTTAATTGTTCAAAACATGTATTTCTGCAAATGTCTTCCTAAAACTTAAACGTTACGTAAAATTTTAAAAATTTTACGTAATTTTTTGACAACATTTTTTGGGCTAAATATCATATGTTCAAAATGTGGATCAGTTTTTTTTGTGTTTTCTGAAAAAAAAAAAAACTTATGCCATTATCTTAAGAGTGTCAAAATGTGCGATATGACCTGTTACATACTGTTTTAAACTGTCATTACATTTGATGAAGGCTGTGTAGGGCTTGCATCACAAAGTCTAGGAGCTGGACATGAGACCTAATTGTGACTTATACAACAATGGCTGTGTCCAACCATAGGCCTGCAGCGATGACTTTGTTTGTTCAGATAATTCATACAATAAACATTTTAAATTAAGTTTAAGAGTTTCCTGCATTTGATAAAAAATGTAATGTTTTACCACCTCAACTACGAGGAACTGAATGACTCAGATATCAACAAATTTCAGTTTTAAATTCTTACCTTCCATCAGCAGCTTGTCCAACTTTAAAGGCAATAGGGCGACCCATGGATCGGTCACTCTTCATGGACAGACAGCTGGGTTCAGGTCCAGATCCAGGTTGTCCAACTTTAAAGGCAATAGGGCGACCCATGGACCGGTCACTCTTCATGGACAGACAGCTGGGTTCAGGTCCAGATCCAGGTTGTCCAACTTTAAAGGCAATAGGGCGACCCATGGACCGGTCACTCTTCATGGACAGACAGCTGGGTTCAGGTCCAGATCCAGGTCGTCCAACTTTAAAGGCAATAGGGCGACCCATGGACCGGTCACTCTTCATGGACAGACAGCTGGGTTCAGGTCCAGATCCAGGTCGTCCAACTTTAAAGGCAATAGGGCGACCCATGGACCGGTCACTCTTCATGGACAGACAGCTGGGTTCAGGTTCAGGACTCTCCTGCTGAATTCTGATGAAAAAAAGAGAGTGGATAATAATGTTCATACAAATGTAATCAGATCAAAGATTCATACTCATTTTAGTTGACTCAGCAGTTTTATTTTACATGGAGAAGAGTCCTGGACAGTTAGAGATCCTCATCTCACCTCTGAGCTTTGGTCTGGCTGTCATGTTCCCCACACAGAGTGGTTTCAGAGGGAGGGTCTCCCTCCTCTCTGTCCTCACACTGATCCATAGCAGAGTCCACACCTGCAGGGAGAGACTCACTCTGTCACTGCAACAACAACAACAACAACAACAACAACAACAACAATATTTCACAGTCACAGAGTCATTGTATCTGCAGCTGTGAAGGAAGCACAGATATGGAAGTGGTTACAACTAACTCAACTAGTTAACTATAACTTCAGTTAGCTTACAAGTAGCTTATGTAGTATACTATTAGCTTATAACTAGTTAAACTGGTGGAACAATTAGCTTACACTCAACAGCTTGTTTACAACTCACTCAATAACTACTTTACAACCACTAGAAATAACTCAGCAGGTTTATATTTGGCTCAATAATGATATAAGGTAATCAGTTAGCTAGCAACTGGTTTACAACTAACTTACAATGTCCAACTATTTTACTAGCTTGCCAATAAATTACAGCTAGCTAAACTCATAAACAACTACATCAATTAGCTTACTACTAGGTCAACTAGTTTACAAATATCTCCCAGCAAGTTTTTAACCAACACACAAGTTAACTAGCTTACAACTAGTTTACAATCAGCAGTATCTCTAGGTTACACCTGTTTTACAACTAGCTGACAGCAAGTTAACAACTGACTCACAGCTTACTGGTTTACAACCAGCTCAACTAGAAACTAACTCAAACAGTTCAAAATTAGCTCAATTAGCTTACAGGTAGCTCAGCTAGTCCACAACTCGCATCTAACTCAGTTAGCTCAACACATTTACAACTATCACTAAAGGTGAGCCAGAGTACTGCTTATTCAACAAGCCAACAACTAGTTTACAGTTGGTTAAAACTATAGCCTACCTGTTTGCTAGTTGAGCTATACAACAAGTCTTCAGAGAGGACGTGTGGTGACAGGTTTTTATGCAAGCTACATGATGTTTCACAAATTACTCCAGCAGAAAATCAACTAGAGGGCACAATTCCCAAATAGTCAAATTTAACTTTGCTAACAAAGTACTTTTACATGGTTGTGGTGCTACACCTGTATTGTGTTATTGGAAGTTTCATCATGAGTTTGAATCAGCTCCATAATGGTTAGCATGTTAGCTGCTGTCAGAGCAGTGGGTGATAAACTTAAAATAAAGAAAAAAAAAATAAACTTATCATAATTATTTGTTATTAAAATGCTGGAACACAAACAAACAGACCTGAGATCAGCTTAAAGTGTTCAACAGTGAAAAGAGTCACTTACCAAGAGAATAACACGGAGGAAAAACAACTGCGTCACAACAGAACAAAACAGGAGGAAGAAGTAAAGGTAAAATACAGGTGTGAGAGAGAGAGGGATGGGGAGAGAGAGAGAGAGAGAGAGAGAGAGAGAGACGTCACACACGAAACCAGTCGAGCAGCAAGTTTTAAGACAAGTCTGGACAACTGAAAGACTGTAACTGATGTAACTGATATGAAAGCGTACACTCAGCCACACACATCCACTGATTTTATGGGCAATAAACAAGCTGCTGCGGGTCTCTGGGGGCTCCGCTGTCCCCCGGCTCGGAGCCAGATCACCGTGGTTACAGCAGTGAGCGGTAGCGGGGCTAGTTGGTAGATTAGGCTTTGGCCAAATCCTGTCGGAAGCATTAAGGCTAAAACATCCTTTTTGGTGGTGAAACAAGAGTGTAAAGTCAAACGTTGTTCTTCTTTTAAAATCAACTTTCCCGTTCTGTGATTGGATCCTAAAACAGGGCTAAGAAACGGCCATGGACACCAGACTGTCTGGAGGTTCGAAATGAAATCAAGTGCGCAAGGCACTATGGGTAAACCAGGCAAGATATTAACATAAAACACGGTTAGTAACGTCTCGTCTGAAGGTCACCGAGGTTTTCTAACATTTGTACAGAAACACCTGGAGAACACTCGAACATGTTTATGGACGGAAGAGTGTGTGTTTGTGTGTGTTTGCGGTCACCTCTAACCTGTGATTGTTGCAGCAGTCAGGTGTTGAGCTGCGTACGTGCAAATGAAGAGACTTTGAGGTGTGTGTGTGTGTGTGTGTGTGTGTGTTCTTGTTCTTCCCACATAGTGAGGACCGGGACACGTTTTTAACCAACAGAGCGAGGGCATTTTTGCAAAGTGAGGACATTTCGGCCGGTCCTCACTTCTTTAAAGGCTTTTCTTTTGTTGAGATTTCAGACTTTGTTTTAAGGGTTAAAGGTTACATGATAATGATAATTAACTGAAACTGTATTGTGTGGTTACAAAACTAACTAAAATTATAGTGAAAATGTCCTTCGTTTTGGTCTTTGTCAACTTTTTTCATACATAATGAAGATGGATCAGACAAAGGAAATAAAGGCAAAATTTACTGTGACCTCTTTTAATCTCCCACCCAACAAATACCCCATTACAAAAAACTAAAACTAATAAAAACTAAACTAAAACTAAACTAAAACTAGCAAACTCACTCTAAAAACTGATTAAAACTAACTGAGGGCCCTCACAAAGATAGAAGTACAAGAATGTGTGTGTGTGTGTGTGTGTGTGTGTGTGTTTAGGTTGAGGTGTCTCAGCAGGTTTCCTCCATTAATAATAATAATGATAATGTACAGATTGTTGCTACGTGTCTGTTTTCATGGTGGAGGCGTTTTCTTCCTCCGTCAGCAGGAAAAACAACATTAAAACATTAAAACTCCCGATGAACTCTGAACGTTCTTCACATTAACAACATTCACCTCCATCTGCTCCTTAAACCACCTCCTCAATGTTTCTCACTGGTTTGGCTCCTTTCCTACATTTTATATACGTTTATATAACCACGTTACATCACCGCTCGGGATTAAAAACAAAAAAGAACTTCAGTTTTCAGTCACAGTTCATTTCAATGTCACTTAAACTGCAAAAAAAAAAACATTTTAGATGTAATGCAACATTTTATCTAACTTAATTAAATATATCTTCCATTTAACTATTTAATGAATTCATTTTAATGTATCCAATTAAACAAGAATTCCCTTTTGAAATGCAACTATTAAATTCTATTTTTATTTATTTATTTATTTTAGAATTTAGAGGCTGAAAACTGGATTTATTTATTTATTTGCCACTTTTGCATTAGAAAATTACTTTAAAGTTTACTTTCTTTATCTATTATTCCGCCATTTATTTCTAGATGAGTCATTTGTTTTATAAAATTTCGACAAAATAATGAAAAAATTTCCATCTCAAATTTAATATGATATAAAACAGAAAAAAGCAAAAAAAACCCTCCAAGTTTAAGAGGCTGAAAACAGCATTTTCTACCAATTTTTCATTAAAACATTTACTTTAAAGATGAATTGATCATCAAGATAGTTTATGTAGCTTGACTGTTAACTGTTGCAGCTCTATACAATCAAAACTCTGATTTTACTGCCAAATAAATACTTTTATTTAGGTAAATATTGCTGGTAACACTCACACAGTGTAAATTGTGGAGTTTTGTGGCAGTATTTTACTACTTTTTACTTCAGTTAGGATCCAAATATTTGTTCTACCACTTAAAAAAATCAGCATTTTACTATTAATTGACGAGTTTGAGAACAGAGTTTTGGGGCGTGAAAAATAAAAGTGACTCATAATTCAAACTGAGACGTTTTAAATCTTTAACAGCTCTTACTTAATGTTTGACTTTCCCTCTGAAATAGTTTGTTAAAGAACATAAAACATGTTAATGTGGACGTTTTCTCTGCTGGCGGTCTGAACCTTGTTACCATGGTTACATCAGAGCAGCAGAACTCTGTGATCCTCAAGGTGAGAGGAAGATCTCAGGAGAACAGGATGTTTGTCCTGCTGTCTGTGTGTGAGACAGTGTGTGTGTGTGTGTGTGTGTGTGTGTGTGTGCGCGTATGTGTGTGTGTGTGTGTGTGTGTGTGTGTGTGTGTGTTGTCCACTCTGGACGGCAGCCAATCAGCAATCAGACGAATAGGATGTAGCAGCATCCTGGAGAGGAAACCAGCCGACACGTAGCCAGACGAAGAGTTCACACACACACACACACACACACACACACACACCTCGCCTCGGCTTCTTCTGCTGTTTCTGACACTTTCACTGTCACTAAAAAAATGTCGTTATTGATTTGAAATCAGTTCACCAAAAAAAAAAGTATTAAATGCAACTGAGAAGAAATCCTACATGTAAATGTATCAATTTAACTATAAAGAATAAAAATTGAACCATTAATTAAATATAAAAAAAATCCTGAATCCTGAAAATAAATAAAAAATTTAATTTAAGTGATGTATTTTAAATTATTTAAATTATATATAAATGCATCAATTTAACTTGAATAAAATAAAATAACGTGTATAAAAATGAATCCATTTAATTAAATTAAAAATTACCATGGAAATAAATACAATTTAATTTAAGTGACTTAACAAAAAATGTATTTTCAATTATTTTAATTGAATCTAATTCTACATATAAATGCCAATACCATTTTAGTTATATATATATATATATATATATATATATATACAGTTTGTTTATTATTTGAAAATGTTTTTCCTAATCTAAATAACTTTATTTACAGACTGTCTTTAATTAAGGAAAGGTCTTTAATTCTTGACTGATTTCTTTAAATAAAACATGTTTATATTTATCCAGCTAATGTGTATTAAGATGCTCGGTACAGGATGGATTTCTTTTAGATTTTTTCCACATTTCTAACATTTCATTTTTGTAAATTAAAAAAAATTCCAATAAAAATTCCGATGAATTTTATTGATCCCAAGGAGCTCGATATTCCGAACCACGGGACCAAGAACAGATACAAGACCATCCTGCCCAGTGAGTAGTGTGTGTGTGTGTGTGTGTGTGTGTGTGTAATAAGTTTGTTGTTGCTAGGTAACAGTCCTCATCTCTTATTTCCTGTTGAACCAGGAAGTTGTTTTATGATGTGGGAGGGGCTCGAGGTCAAAGGTCAACAACCTCAAGGACGAGCCAACATCACACCTCCCTCTTCCCCCGACACACACACACACACACACACACACACACACTTGAACAACATGTCCTCCTCAGAGCACAGTTTGTTCTCAGCCTGATTAACACGTTATGTAAGGATATTTTTCAGTCTGAGCTCCTGTTGGGGGGGGGGGGGGGGGGGGGGTTATCAATACAAGCGGGGGAGGGGGGGAGGAGGGAGGGGGAGGGTTCCTTCCTTCCTTCCGGCCAATCAAGAGTGAGGAATGCTCACCTACAGGCTGTCAGTCAAACTCCTTCCTGTGTTGGAGTGTTTTCTGGAGTCTTCGCTGCTCCGTTCAGGACGAGTTTAAGAACGACTGAAACCGAGTCCAGACTGATGCTGAAGCGGGTCAGAACCAAGTCTTAGAGCCTTAAATGGGCCTGAGACCAGGTCAAGACTGATGCCTGAAATGGGGTCAAGCTCCAGTTGAATCCAAGTCTTAAAGGGGGTCGAGACTAAGCCAAGAACGAGTCCCGCCCACTCCCAATTTGATGTAAAATGAGGTGTAACACAAAGAAGTTAACTAGCAAAGTGGAGTTGGACATGCACCACTAACTTTAGACCGTATATCACTATAGATCAGCAGAAAAGGGTCCAAAGTTCTGGAGGAGTTCAGGATCAAATCACAGCAGTCTAAATGGGCGGAGAGACAAATTCAAGTCTGAAATCAGAAGTCAGAGTTTGAAACTAAGTTAAAAACATGCTTGACACCAAGGTTATTATAGTTAACGAAATTACGAAAACTAGAATTGAAAAAACATTTTCCTTAACTGGAATAACAAAGAAAACTAGAGTTTAAAAATAAATAAATAACTGAAACTGTATTGTGTGGTTACAAAACTATGACGGCGTAAGGGATTAGACCCCACACCAAAGGCCATGTTTGTTTAATTGGCAATTGCTTCTATCGCCATCAAACGTTAATGTATAACGAGAAACTAATTGGTTGGATTCGTCTTAGAATCTAAAGGTGGAAGAAGTATTCCGATCCTTTACTGCAGTAAAAGTATGAATATCACACTGTGAAATTACTCCACAAGTAAAAGTCCTGCATTCAAAACTTAAGTTAAAGTACAAAAGTATCAGTATCACAATGTACTAAGGAGCATCTTACTGTCATCAAAGCTGCCAAAGACGTAATCACACGTCAGTTTTATTACAACGATGTGATTTTCATTAAGAGAACAAAGAGAAACCGCCATGGGAAGTAGAAGAGGAACATGGAGCGAGACCATCCGACTGCCAGCTGGAGCAACTTAATGCAGGTTCAAAGAATCACGCAAAGTTCTGTTATACACAAATGTATTTTCATTAAGAAAAACCAAGAGGAAGAGTCAGTGGACCCAATCAGCTCCAATATACAGTCAGGGAACAATTATTAGGAATATATATTATATATATATTTGGACAAATATAAAGATAACAACAGAAATAGCTGAAAACAGTTTAATTTAAGAGCTGATATCTAGACATTTAACATGGTTTTATTGATAATAACCAAAATCATGATCAATAAAACCATGTTAAATGTCTAGATATCAGCTCTTACGTGCTGCTGACGGCTCAGGTCGGGCGGGGCTGAAGCCACACACACACACACACACAGACACACACACACACACACAGACACACACACACACACACACGCAGGTGAGATTAAAGGTAGAAATGAGTGAAGGTTTGTTTTCACTGCTGATGCTGATGTTTTTTTTTTAAGAAATATGAAGAAATCACTTTGTTAGAGCGATCTACAAAAACTGTTATATCTCCTTTTCTACAGAAATCTCCCTGCGTTTTTAATATGGGAGCCAATGAGGCTGTTGGTGGTGTTGGTGGATCATCTGTGCGTCCTACACCCAAACTATAACTCTGACAGCTTTACCAGAGGATTGTGAGTGAGAAGACAAATTTTCCTACGTTTCTATGTATAAATTATTTCTGTAGAGTGGAATTTGCGGCCTGGAGCGCAGTTTTCAAATTTATTTTTTGACAGTTTTTTCTCTCCCTCTACACTCTGGCGATGATGTCACACACTGTGACACGAACATTCCGTGCAATACACACCCATTATAATCTCAGAATTTCTCCAAAAATGATCATGGTCATTGAACAGGGATTGATAAAAAACTATATGACCTATCGAAACGTGGATTAATACACCAATACACAAGACTTGTGTCTACTGTTTAAAGTTTAAATGGAGTCTCTAGGTGAAATTATGCCGGAGAAGTAGACGTTTGAAAATCTCCAATTATTGTTCTTTTTTGCTCATTTTTTTTCCGGCCGTCCCATTCACTTCAATGCAAAATTTTGGGCAGTTTTTCGTATTCCATAGAGAAAAGTAATAGCACACCGATCCCGATCAAACCGCACGTTTTGATATATAATTTGTAGTAGCGGGACGAAATTGTGTCCGGAAGAGGAATAAGAAAAAATCCACAGTATAACAGTAGTGCTCGGGGCTTTGCCCCGTGGCCCGAACTACAAAAATGATCTGAGATGTCGAGGAGTTGACGTATATATAGTAGCAGATTATAGAAATACTCCACACACACTGACATGATCACATCTGTATGGAATGTGAACACACACACACACACACACACACACACACACACACACACACACACACACACACACACACAGTGAAAGTGGCTCTCAGACTCTGATACAATAGACTTTGTTCCTGACAGGAAACTCAAACACTCTAACAGTTTAAAGTGTCAGAGAACAGATTCTTCATGTTACTGTACATGTTAACGTTCATCTAAAAATAAGAAAAACATTCATCATGTGACGGAGAAGAACCCGGAGGTGAAGGAAAGAGATAGAATATACAGAGTAGAAAAGGATTTATGTGTTCTAAGGGTCATATGTTCCTTAGCTTAATATGTTTTCTTTAAAAGATCACCAAAAATACACCGTACCTCGTAGAAAGAAACTGCAAAAACAGTGATTATTGTCGGATTCTGGACTCTCTGACGGTCTTTGAGCGGATCATCTGTTACAAACGTTTCTGTTGGAAAAAGTGACCAAAATGAAGTTATTTCTAAAAATATATATTTATCGGAGAAATTCACCTTTTTTTCCTGGTTTCTGTCATTCTAACTGTTATTCTGCACAAAGACTGTTTGAGTTGTTCTGATTGTTCTGCACAGAGCTGCAGGACTAAGAGATTCATAGAGATTTGATATGTTGCAGTGAAACACGAGGACACAGAGAGGAAAAGGATATATATTGCATTTTTCTTTTTGTAATTTTGTGTCTTTTTTGTGTTTTTTGATCATTTTGTGTCTTTTTGTGTGTGTTTTGTTGGTAATTTCCTGTCTTTTTCGTAATTTTTTGTCTTTTTGTCATTTTACATTTTTTGTGCGTCTCTTTTGGTCATTTTGCGTTTGTAACAACATTCATGATACTTTTAACTTATAATTCATCAGTGATCATGTGTGAATTGTTCCCACTTCTAGACATGATTGTACTGATTCCACAGAGCTGCAGGATTTATAGATTATAGAGCCAAAAAAGACCCTGAAACGGCTTCAGAGGGTTAATAGGACACTTTAAGGAAACGTTTTTTAAGGTTTTATGTTCTCAGCTTGTATGTTTGTTGGTCAGTATGTTGAAAACACCCAAACACCCTGGCGTGTGAACCATCACGACTGTTGGCACCACTGGAACCATCAGGACTGTTGGGATCATTGGAACCTTCCGGACTGTTGGGACCATTGGAACCATCAGGACTGTTGGGATCATTGGAACCATCAGGACCGTTGGGCTCATTGGAACCATCAGGACTGTTGGGATCATTGGAACCATCAGTACTGTTGGCACCACTGGAACCATCAGGACTGTTGGGATCATTTGAACCTTCCGGACTGTTGGGACCATTGGAACCATCAGGACTGTTGGGATCATTGGAACCATCAGGACCGTTGGGCTCATTGGAACCATCAGGACTGTTGGGATCATTGGAACCATCTGTACTGTTGGCACCACTGGAACCATCAGGACTGTTGGGATCATTTGAACCTTCCGGACTGTTGGGACCATTGGAACCATCAGGACTGTTGGGACCATTGGAACCATCAGGACTGTTGGGATCATTGGAATCATCAGGATTCTTGGGATCATTGGAACCATTAACTACACATTCCTAATTCCTCTTCACAACCATTCCACAAATAAATATAAACATCTTTTCTTTATTTTAGTCTTTAAGTCTAGTTTTTTAAACTATTCTGTTGCCCTAAATTCATCCTCACTGTCTCAAATTTCAGTTTGGAAACAAATAATCTTTGTGCATTATGTGTAGTTTGAAAATAATCAAGATCACTAAATTTTAAAGCATGTAAGTTAGTAAAAAGTGTGTTTGTTGGTTCGTAATAATCTGATTGATTTACAGTTCTTCAAGCTTTCTTCTGTGGCAAAAAAAAGATTAGTTCTGGTTTTGAATGTGTTTCCCAAAACTTTAAAAAAGTTATTAATATATAGAACTACAACATCAGGTCTTTGGCTGTTGTTGTTAATGGTTTTGGGTGTTTTATTTAGGAAAACTTTATTCCCAAACTAGATTCTTGGTGGTGAATTTGGTTCAGGTTTGGAGCTTTCATTTGTTCCTAGAAACTTTGTCCAATAAAATCAGAGAGAGTGAGACAAAGAGAGAGAGAGGAGGGGAGCAGGAAGGAAGGAAAGAGGTGTGGGTGACTAAAAGTAGCTCCCACCAACTCAAACAAAAACAATATGGCATTTAACTTGAAAAGAGTCAGATTTACTAATAAAAGAGTTAGTCACAGCTCAGAGAAATGATGTAATGTTAAAATGCGTCTCTCCTGCATATCTAATCAAGAACTTTCTACTCAACCACCAGGGGGCGGGGCCGTTTTTTCCCCCTGAAAACAGCCTGGTTACTGATTGGATAGAACACTAAGCAGGATGTGACGTAGTACTTGACGCCACAACAACACGCGACATTTGTAAAAGCCAGTGAAGCAGTGTTGCCAACTTAGCAACTTTGTTGCTATATTAAGCGACTTTTCAGACCCCCTTAGCAACTATTTTTCAAAAAACGACTGGCGACAAATCCAGCAACTTTTTCTGGTGTAATTGGAGACTTTTGGAGACTCGTTCTTACTCTTCTTAATGAGCTGCGGGGGCCAGTGGCACAGTCCTCCTGCAGCAGTCTCTCCCAGCTGCAGAGCCGGAGGGGATGTTAACCCCTTAGCATCCAGTCTGCAAGTTGCTAACAGGCTAACAGTTAGCTCTGTAGCAGTACAGTGTGTATGTGCTAACAGGCTAACAGTTAGCTCTGTAGCAGTACAGTGTGTATGTGCTAACAGGCTAACAGTTAGCTCTGTAGCAGTACAGTGTGTATGTGCTAATAGGCTAACAGTTAGCTCTGTAGCAGTACAGTGTGTATGTGCTAATAGGCTAACAGTTAGCTCTGTAGCAGTACAGTGTGTATGTGCTAATAGGCTAACAGTTAGCTCTGTAGCAGTACAGTGTGTATGTGCTAACAGGGTAACAGTTAGCTCTGTAGCAGTACAGTGTGTATGTGCTAACAGGCTAACAGTTAGCTCTGTAGCAGTACAGTGTGTATGTGCTGCTGCTGCAGGAGGTGTTCACTTAGCTGTTAAAACTTTTGCTATTGTTTGTTTAAAAGTAGTGCAATAAAAATACAGATGTTTTCCCTAATATGATGAATGATCGTGATTTTATTGTTTTATGACTTTATTTATATAAGATATGTAGACAAGCTGAGAAAGCCAGTTGAAAATTCAATCATAGGAGCTTTCACACAGTGTGACATTTATGTTTCTAGACCATTTTTAAAATGTGAATTTTCTTTCTACAATGAAAACTATTACTGTTTTTAATTTATATGCAAGTAGGCTGTTTTGCAGTTTTATTATTTAATATTTTTTCTGCTGTGTTTGTGTGTATAAATGGTTTTAAAAAACGAAGGTACATTTCCATAGACACCTGTGTCTTTTGTTTGTATTTTGGGTTCCTGGCAGCTTTATACTTTAAAATAAAATGTAAAATCTGACTGATAGCCAAGTTTGTGTGGAGAAAAAGGAGCCATGCATGTGATATAAGTACAGACTGAAAGATGCTGAACACAGACAGAAACTAATGCAGAGGAAGTTGACAAATCTGAACCAAAATCTCCTGGATTTCAGAGGTTTAATAATAGTGATTGCAATATCGATCAAAATAAACGTGATTATCATTTTGGCCATAATCATGCAGCCCTACTGTCACATCTATCACCGTCATTAATCTCAATGAAAGTAAAACATCTATTTTTTAATGCTTCTTTAGAACCATAACTAAATGAGAACCAAAAGCAAAAGAGGTATCTTTTAATGTGGAGCCAAAACTAAATTTACACCCAGAAACAGAAACAGAAACAGACGATCAATAGACGACTCCGTCATGAAAAGAATGAGACCAAACTTTAAACTTTGTGTCTCAGTGGGAACGGATCAAACACTCGTCTCTATTAATAACGGGCACCTCTGCTGCTGGAGCAGGTAGCTGAGCTGCTATTGTAGTTTCAGGACTATTTTTAGCTTCTAGTCTGTAGTGGAGCCTCAGCACTGACTCACAGAGCTGTTGGCCTGATTGAGGAAGTCCGTTAGTGACTCCCAGCCTCCACACTATAGAGTCCAACAGACAGACAGACAGACAGGAAGAGAGACAGACAGACAGCTGAGGGTGAGACAGGCAGGGAGGCCAGAGAAAGGAGAGGAAAGACTTAGTTAGAAGTCTGAGTTGAGGATGGACACGAGACCGACGACACACATTCAACTTCTGGAAACAAATCAACGTTGTCGACTAGGGATTTATCGTTTTTCTCCATAAGACATACTTTACAGCTTTTTTATTTCCAAACTTTAATTTCACAGAAGGAATATTTTCTGCCTTGAAGAGAGAACATAAAGACTCCCGTTCTACCTCAGCCTCAGGATTATGGTGGACTTTGTTCTGTCGAAGGATCTGAAGGAGGTTAAAAATGCTGAAATGTAAAGTTCACAGTTCTCTCTGCTGCTTGTGGTTCACCTCACTGCTGCTGCTGCTGGTGAGTCTGCTCCTGTTTCTTTATTCTCTACGATTATGATCTGCAGTGTCAAGTTATACATGTTTGCATTGTGTGTTTTTGTGCAAGAAATGTTCTGAAAATATGTCGATTTAAGAGTTTATAAGATTAAAAACAGACGATTTTCATGCTGCTGTAGTTGAGCCTCAACCTAAGGAATATTTACCCTTATTTCTTTTAAAATAAATACCTTTTTAGTTATTATTACCGTTATTATTTAAATATGTTTGCCTCATTTTTGTCATCACAAGAAAAATATGTTGATTTTAAAACAAACAACTTTAAAGAAATCGATAACGGCCGTAGTACACCATTCAACTTCCAAAGCTGAATATTAATTAATATTTTAATGTGCAGTTTTAGCATCGAATATAACAAATATGGTGGTAAAACAGTATTTTTTTTTTACTTACTGTCTCACAGGAGTTCAGGTGACATGGAACAACTAAAACAATGTGATTTCAAACAAGATTTTTCGCTCTGAGACGTTTCGTTGCAATGAAGCGATCTTTTCTTTCCCTCCGCCGAGGAGTTTCTGATGTTTGTTTGTCAGCAAGATTTTGGAAAAACTACTGGGCTGATTTTTATGAAACTTGGTGTCAGGATGAAGCATGGGTTGAAGAAGAACCTACTAAATTTTGGAGTGGATACAGAAATTATTTTTCATGTGAGATAAGGCTCATCTTTGGCTCTCTGAGTGCCCTTCATGTTCTACTTTTGAGTTAAATGTCAATCAATATTCATACTTATAATGTTTGGCCTTACATATGCAAAACATGGAGCTGAAGAAGTGTTTTTAAATTTACTATTATGCAAGGAAATTATAGTTCAACTACAAATTTAAACACAACAAGATATTTCCCTCTAATGAGATGTTTTGTCTAAATGAAAAGATAATTGTCTCGTTATATCAAGAAACGTGTTGTTTTCTATCTGTTTTTCAGCCATCATCTTCTCCGCTTTAATTAAGGATAAAAAGCTCGTCTTTGCCGTCATTGTATAACGACTGATTTCTGTTTTGGCGTTTTTGGTTTTGTTGGAAAACCGATTGTATCGAAGCAGATATGAATTATTGGGAACGAGAGGTTTTTTGATGTTAATCATTTGGCTCCTGGACGACATCAGACTGTCTTGTTTGATGAAATTTAGTAGTCGAGGGGGTTAGGATTAGATCAGAACATCTTTTAGAGGCAAACAGGATTAGCTGATGTTGATGAAGTTCACAGTGAAACATTGTGATGGTCGATTATGTAGTCAGCGTCAGTCATCCAAACTGAGGAGCTTTAATATCCTCCATTAAGAATATGACTGTAGAAAATAAGTTTGTTCTTTAAAGTTTTATGAAATTGAAGGAATTCTCTTCTACTTTAGATTCACTGATGTGGCTTCACCTTCATCTGCATTCACAGAATCAGTCTGTGCTCCATTAAATAATCATAATTGCTGCTTTAAGCTCTTAATAAATGCCACAAAAACACACTCAGGTCAAAGATTTTGCTAATACTCACCAAAACTACATCAGTTGCACCACCCGTACTCATAAAGAGTTTAGATACATTGTCTTTGTACTGTTTTCAGTTGAATATATGTCACTGAGGATTAGCTAATCATTGCTTTCTGACTCTGGAATCTGGTTTGTATGAACCTTGAGTGTTTATTTGAGTCACTGAAGCCTTTATATCAGTTCAAAACAGTCGGAAAGGTTCCTGAAAAGTTTCTGAAATCCTCAAACCGTCCCGTCTTGCACCATCAACCACGCTGCGTTCAAAGTCTCTTAACCCTGTAGAGTTTTCGGCTATTTTGTCCGTTTTTGACTCCTTCTCATTCTGCCTCTATACCATTAAAAACTGTTTACCAAGGACAACCTCATCTATACTCACTGGCCACTTTATGAGCTTTATTCTGCTCCTGCTGTTGGACGTGTTGTGTTTCAGAGACGGTCTTGGTTCTAACTCTGAGTTTCTGTTGAACATCATCTGTAAACTAGAGATGTTGTTAGATCAGCAGACCAACGACCATGCCAAGTCACTTAAATCCCCTTTCTTCCTCATTCTGATGCTCAGTTTAAACTCCAGCAGCTCGTCTTCAGCACATCTACAGGCCTAAATGTGTTGACTTGCTGCCATGTAATTGGCTCATTAGATATGTGTGTTAATGAGTAGTTGAACAGGTGTACCTAATAAAGTGGCCGTTGAGTCTGACCTTATAATAATTTTTTTTCACCTTTACTTATCGGATCAACGTTTTGAACACAAAAAATCTAATAAAATCCCAGTGAAGAATTTTAAATGTTGGTTATTAATAAAACCTAGTTCTATGATTTTATACTAAATATATTTGACTGTATCTCTGGTTTTACTTGGCTGATCATCATCAAAGAAAATGTGGCCTCATGGAGTTTGAAGCCAGAACTTTAGAGGGAAACTAATTGGACACACGCCTAAATTAACTGAATTGCTTCCACATGATTGGCCGACTAGATATTTGTGTTAACGAGCCTTAAAAAGTGGCCACTGAGTGTCAACTTGTTTAATTTCAACAAGATACAACATCTTAATTAGACAGATTTTGTGTTTTTCCCCCCACTTTTGTTAGAGTCAAGTCTGGACTGGCCATCTGGCATACCAGGCAAATGCCCGGTGGGCCGGCAAGACTTTTGGGCCGAACAACTTGAAAAAACAAAACAAAAAATGCCCACTCTCATTGGCCAATGGTCAATAAAAACAGATAGAGGGCCGAGAGCCCGCCTCCTTGGGCCCATCGGCTGTCAATCAATCAATCAATCAATCAGTCAAGGCACAGCCAGAAAATAAAAATGTAAAAGAAACGCATAGTAGTAGCGGAGAAATTACGAGAAAAACAAACAAAATGTTTGGTGCTGCGGCAGCTGGAGCTGGCTCAGCACGGCGCCGCCAGGTGATGATGGAGGAATTAACCTGTAGGAGTCTATGAGAGAGGTGAAAAGATGGCGGCACCCGGCAACATGCGGTAAGAAGCGATAAATATTTCTCTGCCTGGCTCAAATATCATGAAGTCAGGTTAATAACTTTATTTTGTTAGCTTACTAACTTTTTGAACACAGTATGTGTAGTTTGTTTGCTACATCATCAATGTTTCCTGTATAGACGGCGTCTTGTTTACAAACAGTAACAGGTGCGCGCGCAGCCAGGAGGCAAGAGAAGTTTCTGCTGCCTCCACTATGTTTAGCACGTCTGAACTTTTAATGAAGTTTAACAGTTATGAACTTTAACTTAATGACTTAATTGGTTGAAGTTCATTGACTGGCACAGCAACATGCTAGGCTAGCTGTTGTTACCAGTTTAACATGCTAGGCTAGCTGTTGTTACCAGTTTAACATGCTAGGCTAGCTGTTGTTACCAGTTTAACATGCTAGGCTAGCTGTTGTTACCAGTTTAACATGCTAGTCTAGCTGTTGTTACCAGTTTAACATGTTAGGCTAGCTGTTGTTACCAGTTTAACATGCTAGGCTAGCTGTTGTTACCAGTTTAACATGTTAGGCTAGCTGTTGTTACCAGTTTAACATGCTAGGCTAGCTGTTGTTACCAGTTTAACATGCTAGGCTAGCTGTTGTTACCAGTTTAACATGCTAGGCTAGCTGTTGTTACCAGTTTAACATGTTAGGCTAGCTGTTGTTACCAGTTTAACATGCTAGGCTAGCTGTTGTTACCAGTTTAACATGCTAGGCTAGCTGTTGTTACCAGTTTAACATGTTAGGCTAGCTGTTGTTACCAGTTTAACATGCTAGGCTAGCTGTTGTTACCAGTTTAACATGCTAGGCTAGCTGTTGTTACCAGTTTAACATGCTAGGCTTGCTGTTGTCAGTTCTGTTAGTGTTTGAAGCTGATTAGCTGTTGTCTGTGCTAGCTTGATCAGTTGTTGATAGATTTGGAGTTGATAAACAGACGAGCAGTTGGACGTGAAAATTATGATTTTAGTGTGACAGTGTTAAATGTTCTAGTAGGACATTTCTGACTCTGCAGGCTAATTTGCTCACCCAAAGGGATCTTTTTTTAAAGTGAGCATGGCATTTCCACTGTACTTTTGCAGTACTGTGTGTTCTTTCATTTTTTCCTGCAGGCCTATTATCTTGCTTTGTTGTGCTGCATGTTATTGCATTTATATTAAAAAGTGAAAGTTATCCATTCTGACTTCCTGTGTTTTGACACTCTAGGATCTTATGTAGCCATCTTATGTAGCCTAAATGTAGTGTAGTGTGGAGTGATATAGTTCAGATATCTACATGGTAGCAGTTTCCCTCTGCTTCCAGTGTTTGTGCTAAGCTACGCTAGCTGTACAGGACACACAGATGCAGAATAAGAGGATGTGTGTGCAGGTTTTTAGAGCATCTCTCAGGGGTCGCAGCGTCTCTGTATGATATGCAGTTTCATTTTCCTCAGCCGTCATTTCCTTCTCTTCCTGTCCGTCTATCTGTCTCTCCGTCCGTCCGTCCGTCTCGCTGCATTGTTGTCTCTAAACTCCCTGAACCTCATTATCAGTGACGGATGACTTTCTGTTCTGTTCTACAGTATTTAGGGCTAAAGTGCAAACATGCAGCAGGTCAAAGGTCAGCTGAACCCAAAAAGTGATAAAAACACACAAAGTTACGGTTCTTTAAATAGCTGCAGCTGATGAACTAGCAGCAGTTCATCTGATGCTTTGTTGGCACAAAGCTCCATTGTTTTCACTTTTAACAATAGACACATTTTTATACGATTAAGTCAGTTTTTAGTTCATGTTCCTCGTGTGAGGATGAATCCAAATATACTTAGATAAATGGAGGGTGAAGAGAAAAATAATGAGAATTATTTTTTTTAAAAAAAGGTCAGAGTGCCTTAAAATAATTAACAAAAACTATTTAAAGGGAAATACTCTTACTCTCTTTCTCATATAGATATTAAATGTTATGTCTGAAATCAGTACAAGTTTAAACCTCTGAACAACCAACTGAAACATGTTTTCTTTTTCTTCACCAAATCACCAAAAACCCACCGTTTATTATAGAAAGAAACTGTAAAAACAGACATTATCGTCAGAGTTTGAACTTTCTGACAGTCCTTGAACGGATCATCAGTTAGAAACGTTTCCGTTATAAAAAAGTGATCAAAACTTGTGTTAAAATGTAGATATCTGTGTCCGAATGTCTTTATTCTCCATGTGTCATTTAAAATAAACCAGTTAATCCTGTTAAAAACATTAATTAATCCTCAGAGACACTGAAGACATGATTGATTCTGCTGAGAATCTGTTTACACAGAGCTGAGAGGAGAGGACAGGATATCGGAGAAATTCACCTTTTTTTTCCTGGTTTCTGTCATTCTAACTGTGTTATTCTGCACAAAGACTGTTTGAGTTGTTCTGATTGTTCTGATTCCAATACATTATCAGGTTTTATTACATTTTCAATGGACTCAAGTGCAGATTTTTATTACATTATCGGGAATTTATTACATTATCAGGTTCTACATGGTTGCTTCATGGACTCCAGAGGGTTAAAGGACATTTTAATCCCGTTCTGCTTGGTTAAAATGTGTCATAAACCAGCTCTAAGTGTGTGTGTGTGTGTGTGTGTGTGTGTGTGTGTGTGTGTGTGTGTGTGTGTGTGTGTTGTGTTTCAGGACCTGAGCGCTGCAGCTCCCACAGAGGCCCTGAACGCCTCATGTAGCATCTCCGTCTCTGGGACAGAGTCCAACATGGACTCAGTGTCTCTGACCGTCAGCACCCCGGGGACACACTGCTCCTTCTCCGTCTCCTCCCCAGACACAGGAGCAGAAGGAGCAGAGTGTAGGAGGAGAGGAGGAGGAGGAGGAGAGGAGGTAGAGACTAATGAGATCGGAGGAGGAGAGGAGAAGGAGGTGAAGAAGGAGGAGAAAGGAGCTGACTTTCTGGGAACCAACCAGCTGGGAGAGGAGGAGGAGGATGAGGAGAGGAGGAAGGAGGTGGGAGGAGTGTTCACCTGCCTGTTGGACCAGCTGGAGCCTGGGACCTCCTACCAGCTGCAGGTCCAGTCAAAGACAGACCAGGAGAGCCAGAACATCAGCCTGCACACCAGTGAGTCCTCACAGCCACTTAAACCAGGAGTTCTCAACCTTTTTGAGTCGCGACCCCCAATTTAATATGCATGTTGTCCCCACCCAAAAAAGAAACAAAATGACCAAAAAAAAGACACAAAATGACTAAAAAAAAGACACAAAATGACCAAAAAAATACACAAAATGACACAAAAAAGACACAAAATGACACAAAAAAGACACAAAATGACCAAAAAAAGACACAAAATGACTAAAAAAAGACACAAAATGACACAAAAAAGACACAAAATGAGCAAAAAAAAGATACAAAATGACTAAAAAAAGACACAAAATGACCAAGAAAAGATACAAAACCGACTAAATAAAAGACACAAAATGACCAAAAAAGGAAACAAAATGACCAAAAAAGACACAAAATGACCAAAAAAAGACAAAAACACATTAACACATGAACACTTTAACACAGTAGAGACAGAGCTGACTTCCAAAATGATTTGGTGACTCCCAGAAATCATCTCGGGACCCCAATTGGGGTCGGGACCCCCAGGTTGAGAATAGCTGACTTAAAGGACCATTACTCTTTGTTAGAGCTTTCATCAGCATCACACAGTCTTCATCCACTCACAGTGTTAGCTCAGTTTTTAGTCAATGAAGTCATTTTTTGAAGTTTTAAAGTGCACAGAATATTGTCAAAATTAACCCTCTGAACCCTAACGGGCAGTTTCAGAGCTTTTTGTTTGTGCTTTTTTACATTTTACTCACTTTTCAATGTATAAAATCTATATCAATCTATAAATCTGGAATCGGCACAATCATGGCTACAAGTGGGAACAACTCAAACCGTCTTTGTGCAGAATAACATAGTTAGAATGACAAAAATCAGGAAAATTTTCTCTATATGTCGTAAAAAAGAAATGATCAAAAAAGATGTAAAATTACCAAAAAAATACACAAAATTACCAAAAAAGACACAATTCCAAAAAGACTTAAATGCTAAAAAAGTCCATATAATTGAAGTATTGTCATGTTTCCAGCCTCTCCTGTCCTCTCCTCTCTGCTCTGCGTAAACAGCCTCTCCTGTCCTCTCCTCTCTGCTCTGTGTAAACAGCCTGTCCTGTCCTCTCCTCTCAGCTCTGTGTAAACAGCCTCTCCTGTCCTCTCCTCTCTGCTCTGTGTAAACAGCCTCTCCTGTCCTCTCCTCTCTGCTCTGTGTAAACAGATTTTCAGTGAATATTTGTCACAGAGTCGCTATGGAAAGTTTTGTAACTGACGAGCCGTTCGAGGACCGTTGGAAAATTCATACACTGACGATAATTTCTATTTTTACAGTTTTTTTTCTACCATAAATGGATTTTTCCAAAAGAAAACATATGTTTCAGGGTTCAGAGGGTTAACGAAGCAGTAAAATTAATCCAAAAACATCAGATACAAAAGGAAAAAACTGACAGGAAACATTTTTACTTTAAATACGTCTTTAATTGCAGTATTTTTCCTTGTAGTGGAGTATTTGAACAGTGTAGTATCGGTACTTTTACTACAGTAAAAGACCTGAATACTTCTTCCACCGCTGCTGTATGAAAAAATTCTAAAAATTCCATTGTTTTCTGTTCTATTTTCTATTGTTTCCATCTCCTCTGACCTCTCAGCTTTTGAAGTAAAAGAACACAACGCGACCTCCTTGTTGTGTCGAGTGTGTGTGTGCGTGTGTGTGTGCGTGTGTGTGTGTGCGTGTGTGTGTGTGTGCGTGCGTGTGTGTGTGTGTGTGTGTGTTAATGTCATGTAGCTTCCCCTCTCTGCAGCGCTGTGATTAGCTACAGGAACCACAGCCCTGCTGAGAGAGAGTGATAGAGCAGTAAAAGTACATGCCTCACTCTGTGTGTGTGTGTGTGTGTGTGTGTGTGTGTGTGTGTGTGTGTGTGTGGTGCTGGCGGGCCTCCAGAACAGAAGTTGGACCCTCAGTGTGTATTTCCATGGTGGGCAGAGCTCAGGGTTCAGACATTTCCTGCCTCCATTGTTTCTTTGTTCTGTGGGAAGCAGTGGGAAAGGGCGTGTGTGTGTGTGTGTGTGTGTGTGTGTGTGTGTGTGTGTGTGGAGGAAACAGGGCGTGGGTGCAGCCAGGCGAGTCCCGACAGTAACCTTCTGAGCCGTGAACAAACACTTGTGCTGGCTGTTTGTGGTCTCTTATCTTGACTGTGACATCCTTCACTGTTCACACGACCCCGCAGGTTGTTTTTACCTGCACGACAATCAATATCATATTTATATGTCTATAAAATATATCGACTTATCGTTCAATATATAAAAATGGACACCATAGTAAGAGTGTTTCCACTACAGCTCAATACCCAGAATGAGGCGGGTCTCACTCACCAAAACGCCCCTAATTTGAAAACGAGCCGTCCAGAGCGGACTTTTAACAGCACTTTTTTCGTCCCTGTAGAAGAGCAGGGTCTTTTTTCTCCCCTGAAAAAAGCCTGGTTGCTGATTGGATAGAACGCTAAGCAGGATGTGACGTAGTACTGGACGCCACAACAACACGCGCCATTTGTAAAAGCCAGTGAAGCAGTGTTGCCAACTTAGCAACTTTGTTGCTATAATTAGCGACTTTTCAGACCCCCTTAGAGACTATTTTTCAAGAAAGCGACTGGAGACAAATCCAGTGACATTTTCTTGTGTTTTTGGAGACTTTTGGAGACTCATTCTTACTCTTCTTAACGAACCGCGGGGGCCGGAGGCTCGTTAAGAAGAGTAAGAACGAGTGGAAGGGGCACAGTCCTCCTGCAGCAGTCTCTCCCAGCTGCAGAACCGGAGGGGATGTTAACCCCTTAGCGTCCAGTCTGCAAATTGCTAAAAGGCTAACAGTTAGCTCTGTAGCAGTACAGTGTGTATGTGCTGACAGGCTAACAGTTAGCTCTGTAGCAGTACAGTGTGTATGTGCTAACAGGCTAACAGTTAGCTCTGTAGCAGTACAGTGTGTATGTGCTGACAGGCTAACAGTTAGCTCTGGACCAGTACAGTGTGTATGTGCTAACAGGCTAACAGTTAGCTCTGTAGCAGTACAGTGTGTATGTGCTGACAGGCTAACAGTTAGCTCTGGAGCAGTACAGTGTGTATGTGCTAACAGGCTAACAGTTAGCTCTGTAGCAGTACAGTGTGTATGTGCTAACAGGCTAACAGTTAGCTCTGTAGCAGTACAGTGTGTATGTGCTAACAGGCTAACAGCTCTGTAGCAGTACAGTGTGTATGTGCTGCTGCTGCAGGAGGTGTTCACTTAGCGATCTCTGTTTGTTTACAACAAGCACCAGACACTCTGTGTACAGTTAGTGATGCCGGTTAATTCACCATCACGATGTTTATGATCAGAGGAGACTCTGTGCATAATTAGCCATGCTGCTTTGTTTATGATCAGCTGCTGACATTGTGCACAGTAGTAGTTTATTTATTTATGTTTTATTTATCTTTTTTCAGTCCAAACAGACAGACAGAAGTTTTAGCTTTCTGCTGCAGAATGAATGAATGCTGCACTGTAAAAATATGTTTGTAGAAATTACAGTAAAACTGTCAAATTGCATGAGAAATAGGATGTAAAATGTAAGATTGCACATCATCTTAGTAAAAAACCTGCAACACCTGTTCACAGACATGTTGATGCTCCACCATCACATCTCTGCACGCTGCAGCCTGATCACATTTATTCAGAGCTGCATTATGTTTCCTTCTTGTCTGTAGATCTATTTATTTTCCTCCAGAAGCATTTTTTGCTCCATGACAGTTGTTGACTGAGAGTTTACAGACTAATTTCTTTATTTGTGCTGGTCTGGGCACAAAGGAAACGTGCAAATAAATCAAAACAGGGAGCCAAACAATCTGTGAGGAGCTGCAGAGATATTTAGTCCATTAAGTCCAAACATAAACACAGAAACACTCAGTTTGTCTCCGTCAGCCACTCAGAGTCAGAGATGTCGGCGCCTGATATTATTGTTCAGATCACACACACACACACACACACATACACACACACACACAGAGGCATTGTGGGAAACGGTGAGACGGGTGGAGCTGTGGGGGGTCAGGACTCCCACTGAGACTCTTTGATGACGAGGAAAGACGAAGGCAGCGATGGATCCTTTTCCTGCTCCGACCGTCTGAAGATCACAACATAAATCTCCTCAGAGGAACATTTTCCATTCTTTGAGCTAAATTCAGAGATGAAACTGATTTACAGGAACATCCTCCTCCTCACACACTGTTAAACCAGTTAAAGCCAGTTAAAGCCAGTTGAAGCCAATTAAAGCCAGTAAAAGAACTGTTAAAGCCAGTTAAAAACCTGTTAAAGCCAGTTAAAAACCTGTTGAAGCCAGTTAAAGCCAGCTAAAGCCAGTTAAAACCAGTTAAAGCCAGTTAAAGCCAGTTAAAAACCTGTTAAAGCCAGTCAAAGCCAGTTAAAAACCTGTTAAAGCCAGTTAAAAGCAGTTTAAGCCAGTAAAAGCATATTAAAGCCAGTAAAAAACCCTGTTAAAGCCAGTTAAAACATATTAAAGTCAGTTGAAATCAGTTAAAAGCAGTTAAATCCAGTTAAAAACATGTTAAAGTCAGTTAAAGCCATTTAAAGCCAGTTAAAACCAGTTACAGCCAGTTAAAAACCTGTTAAAAACCTGTTGAAGCCAGTTAAAGCCAGTTAAAAGCAGTTTAAGCCAGTTAAAAAACTGTTAGAAAACTGTTAAAACAGTTAAAGAAAGTTAAAATCAGTTAAACACAAGTTAAAGCCAGTTAAAGCCAGTTTAAACCTGTTAAAACCAGTTCCTCAGATCAGTTTAATGTTGATAGTGTTACAGAGAAGCTGAGAGGATTTTATTGAGGCATCACAACCAAAATATATTTATTTCTCTCCTTTTTTTGCATCTTTCATTCTTTCCTGTTTATTTATTCATTCATTTATTTTATTTTAATTTTATTATATGCAAATATGTTTAAAATCTGAAACATTTGTATTGCATTCATTTTTTTAATTTTAATTTTTTTAATTAATTTTTTATGATATGCCATTTTTTAATTCTTTTTATGTTAATATGTGCAAAATCTTTAAGACATTGCACTATTTGAGAGCGACGATCTGATTGTCATTTATGTGTACGTTTACTCAAGTACTTGTACTTGTACTTGTACTTTACTTGGGTATTTCCATTTTATGTAACTTTGTACTTTTACTCCACTACATTTTGGAGGTAAATATTGTACTTTTCAGGTTTTGACTGCAGGACTTTTACCGTAGTGGAGTAATTTCACAGTGTGGTATTAGTACTTGTACTGCAGTAGAGTAATCAGATTACTTGTGTGTCTCAGGGCCGTCTGCGGTGGTGGACCTCTCGGTGACCTCTGACCTCAGCAGCCTCAGACTGTCGTGGTCGGCCGGACGAGGACGAACGCAGAGATTCAGACTGGAGCTGTCGGATCAGAGCGGTAAAAGATAAACATTTATTACTTTATTTAATACACAGCTGCTTCAGAACTGACACGATGTTAAAATAAAAAAAAAAACAGCCTCATACATGCAAGTTGGAATTGTGGCAATTATTAAATACATTACATTTTTCATAATAATAACTGAAAAAAACACAATAAAAATATATGTAATTAAGTAAATAAATACCCCAATGAAATAAATAAATATGGGTATATAATAAATCCTTTAATAAATAAATTAGGCAATAATTATAGAATTGATTTAATTTATTTTACTTTCTTGTATTTTAGTGGAGCTGTATTTAATAATTCAACACTTTATTTCACAAAATGATATTAAAAATAAATTTAAATATTGAATAACTTGACCAACTAACTCATAATATAATAAAATAAAACGTGCTGAATTATTTAATATCCCTATGACATAAATAAATAAATAAATAAATAGATCAAGAAATATGACTAGTAAAAATGTCAATAAATTAATGAGGCAACAAATATATAGATTATGAATAAATATATATATATAGAAGTATATATTTTTAAATAATACTTTTATTTGTCTCAGGGGACTTTTATTACATTATTCAACTTTTGTTTAATATAATAATATTAAAATTTGAATTATTAAATATACCTATGAATTAAATAAATATGGCTTTATAATAAATAATAAATAAATAAATGAGGCAACAAATATATAAATTATAAATAAATAAATATATTTTTTGCAATAATACTTTCATTTGACTCAGGGGACTTTTATTACATTATTCAACTTTTATTAAATATAATAATGTAAAAATAATTTAATTATTAAATAAATATCCTTATGAATTAAATAAATATGACTTTATAATAATTAATAAAACAAATCAATGAGGCAACAAATATACATAATTAAACTTTTTTTTATTCTATTATATTATGAAATAAAAGTTTAATTGTTAGATAAGTATCTCCTATAATACATTTTGACATTAACCAAATAATAAAATAATAATAAGTGTGATCTTCTGGTCTCCAGGCGTTCTGATGAACGAGGCGTTGGAGAGCACGACGACGCGTCACACCGTCACCGACCTGTTGCCGGGGCGACGCTACAACGTTACCATGGTGACGGAGGCCGGCGGACTGACGAGCAGCCGGACGGCGGCGACGCAGACGGGTACGAGAGGAAGAGGAGGGATTAATTAAATATTAAACTAATATATTATATTTATATATGTGTGTGTTTGTGTTCCAGTCCCGGCGGCAGCCTCCAACCTCACCGCTGCAAACGCCACCAGCACCGACTTGTTGTTGTCATGGCAACAGCCCGAAGGCGACCTGGACGCGCTGGTCGTCGCCGTCTCCTCCAACGGGACGACTCACTTGGAGACGACGCTCCCGCCGAACGCCACGGAGCTCGCCGTCCATCAGCTGACTCCGGGCTCGGCCTATCAGGTCACAGTGACATCACGGAGCGGAGAGCTGACGAGCCAATCAGAGAGCAGCGTCAGGACAGGTCAGCTGCTGGTTGTTTTTCTTTTGTTCTTCTTTTTTTTGTTCTGCTTTACTTTTTATTTTCTTTATTTTGATTGTTTAGTTTTTTTCTTGTGTTTTTTGTTTTTCTTTTGTTTTAATTTTAGTTTTGCTTTTATATTTGTTTGCTTCTGTTTTTTGTGTTTTTTTAAGTATACTTTACCTCTTGTTTTTATTTTCTTCTGTTTTAATTTTTCTTTATGTTGTCTTAAATTTTTAGTTTTTCTCTACATTTTTTGTTTGTTTCTGTTTTTCTTTTTTTAATAGATTTTTTAAAATAGATGTTTCCTATTGTTTTTTTGCTTTAATTATTTTTTTTTTCTATTGTTTAAATTTTATTTGTTTGCTTCTGTTTTTTTTAGTTTTTTTTAAATATAATTTTTCTCTTTTGTTCTTGTTTTCTTTATTTTTCTTAAATGTAATCAGTTAAATTCAATTTCCTGTCTTGATTTTGATTTTTTCCCCCAACATGTTTAGTTTTTCTTAAATTTTCATTTGCTCCTGTTTTCTGTATTTAGCTTTTTTGAATATAGTTTTTTGTTTTTCTATAGTTTTTTGTTTTCTTTCTTTCTTTCTTTTCATCTGGTTCAATTTTTTCCCTTTCCTTTTCTTGTCTTATATTAACTCCTTGTTCGTCTTCAGCTCCGGCGGCGGCGTCCCTCGTCTCTCTGTCCCCGTCCTCCTCTGGCGGCGGCCTGGTCCTCTCCTGGTCGCCCCCCGCTGGCCTCTGGGAGAACTACAGGCTGCTGCTGTTTGACGGCTCCCAGCTGATAGTCAGCGCCGCTCCGGACCACCAGGCCGTCAACTTCAGCTTCCCCGGGACCAGACTAACTCCTGGGAGGCTGTACAGAGCCCAGCTGACGGTGGAGAGCGGAGGACTGACGGCCGAGAGCCGCTGCGACGGACGCACAGGTCCGAAAAATCAGGAAATACATATTAATATTACTCAGAAACATGATACACATTTTGTGTCTTTTTTAGTCATTTTGTGTCTTTTTTTAGTTATTTTGTGTCTTTTTTTTTAGTCATTTTGTGTTTTTTTTAGTCATTTTGTGTCTTTTCTGGTCAGTTTGTGTCTTTTTTTAGTTATTTTGTGTACTTTTTGGTCATTTTGTGTCTTTTTTTTGTTATTTTGTGTCTTTTTTTAGTCATTTTGTGTTTTTTTTTTAGTCGTTTTGTGTCTTTTTTGGTCAGTTTGTGTCTTTTTTTTTGTTATTTTGTTTCTTTTTTTTAGTCATTTTGTGTTTTTTTTGTCGTTTTGTGTCTTTTTGTGTCTTTTTTTAGTAATTTTGTGTCTTTTTTGGTCAGTCTGTGTCTTTTTTTTAGTTATTTTATGTCTTTTTGTAGTCATTTTGTGTTTTTTTAGTCGTTTTTAGTCATTTTGTTTCTTTTTTTAGTCGTTTTGTTTCTTTTTTTAGTCGTTTTGTGTCTTCTTTTAGTCATTTTGTGTTTTTTTAAGTCGTTTTGTGTCTTTTTGTGTCTTTTTGGTGATTTTGTGTCTTTTTTAGTCATTTTGTGTCTTTTTTTGGTGATTCTGTGTCTTATTTTAGTCTTTTTTGTCTTTATGTGTCTTTTTTAGTCATTTTTTGTCTTTTTTAGTCCTTTAGTTCAACATAAAATGTGATTTTGAATTCTTTTACTTTCAACACACTATCATGCTCAATAAAGAATTGTAAATGTTAAAGAGGGTTAAATCTAAAGTACATATATCACTGCAAAAATATACAGCTGGAAATATATTCATCACAAGAGCAATATGTGATGGAAAAAGTACGTGAATCTTTGAAAATAACTAGTTTTCTGCATTAATTTGTCATAAAATGAAAGACAGTTTTATTAAATCAAGGCTTCACTCACTTTTTCCACCATCACTTTGAATGTTTAATGGATATATTCAATAAAAACATGAAATATTGTAATCGTTTAGTTAAGCAAAGGACTTAGATGCTGATCAGATCACATTTTATGACTTTATTTTACAAAATAAAATCAAAATTATGTAGAAAATTATGTCAGAAAGACAAAAACATTCCCCATAAATTACTACAGATTATAATTTAATTATAAAATAAATATTTTTCAGCTCCGGCGGCGGTGTCCGACCTCCACATCCGTCACGCTGACGAGACGTCGCTGAGCGCCATGTGGAGCCACGCCCCCTCCGGGTCACGTGACGGCTACTTCCTGTCCATTCGCCATGGTAACGGCCGATCGATCCGGTTTAATCTGGTTAGCAGATTATTATTGATGATTATTCTTTAATTATGGCTTTGTTGTGTCCAGGTAACGTGACGGTGGACACGCGGGACGTGGAGCCCAACATGAGGGAGTGCACCTTCAACGTGCTGACGCCCGGCACGCCGTACGCCGTCACCGTGACGACCAGGAGCGGGAACCTGAACGCCTCCGTGTCCGTGGAGGGAAGAACGGGTCAGCAGAGGCTTTAATTTATATATTTAATTTATATATTTATCATCGTTTTTACATTCTGACCACACAGATTATAAGGTTTTTAATTCATTATTATTTATAATTATTTATCGTAAAAAAAATGTTTTTGGGGATTTTTTAATGTTATTTTTTATTTAAGGACTTAATTAGCATTTTTTATTTAATATTTTTTAATTATCAAAATAATAATTAAAGACAGGGATCTTGTTTTGCAATTGCAATTAAGTTGTTTTTTATCTCTGGAAAAATAAATAAAAATACATGCATGATTATATACATTAAAACCATTTATTATGAAGACATAAATGATAAAAAATAAAATATAGTTGAAAAAATGTAATAGGCAATTAAAATAAATAAATAAAATGTTTCAGGAAAAAAGGTACATAGGATAAAAAAATATAAACAACTAAAATATAATAACAAAACAAAATCATAATAATAATATTTATTTATAGAGCACTTTTCAAAACACTTAACAAAGTGCTTATGTATATAATAATAATAATAATAATAATAATGAGGAGAAGTGAGAAAATTATTCAAGATGGAAAAACTTTAAATATAAAGATTTAAAAAAATTGTAAGAAAATATTACAATAAAAAAAACACACTATGGAAAAACTTTTATAGTTAAGAAAACAAAAAGAAAAAAAGAAAAAAAAGAAAGAAAAACACTCAATGAAAAGGCAAATAAAATAAAATGGAAAGACAAATAAATATAATAAAAAAGATGATAAAATATTAATATTAATATAATAATATAACAAGCAATAAAAATGTCTCACATGTAGTAACTTTACTGTGTGTGTGTGTGTGTGTGTGTGTGTAGTCCCCCTAGCGTTGGGTTCTCTCTCTCTGAGGACTTCAGGTGTCTTCAGTCTTCAGGCGTTCTGGGAGAAACCAGCCGGAGACGTAGACTCCTTCAGCCTGACTCTGCTGCACCACGGGTCTGTTAACTTAATAATACATAGATACAGGTCACTCTATGGAGGATTACTGGGATAGTTAGTCCATTTTTTAATCCTTTTCATGTCTTTTTGTGTTGTTCTAAGTCATTTTGTGTCCTTTTTGTGTCTTTTTTGGTCATTTTGTGTCTGATTTAGTTATTTGTGTCATTTTGTGTATTTTTTTAGTCATTTTGTGTCTTTTTTCTGTAATTTTGTGTCTTTTTTTGGTCATTTTGTTTACTTTTTTAATCATTTTGTGTCTTTTTTCTGTAATTTTGTGTCTTTTTTCTGTAATTTTGTGTCTTTTTGTGTCTGTTTTTAGTCATTTTGTGTCTTTTTGTGTCTTTTTTTGGTCATTTTGTGTCTTTTTTTTTGTCATTTTGTGTCTTTTTTTTAGTCATTTTGTGTCTTTTTTTTTGTCATTTTGTTTATTTTTTTTTTAGTCATTTTGTGTCTTTTTTTAGTCATTTTGTGTCTTTTTTTGGTCATTTTGTCTGTTTTTAGTCATTTTGTGTCTTTTTGTGTCTTTTTTTGGTCTTTTTTTGTCTTTTTTTAGTCCTTTAGTCCAACGTAAAATGTGATTTTGGAAATTGTGAATTTTTTTAACTTTCATAACACTATCATGCTCAATGAAAGAATTGTAAATATTAAAGAGGGTTAAATCTGAATCCTGTGTGTTTAGACTCTAAACGTCTCTTCTTCTCTTCCAGCGTGGTGGTCCAGAACCGCAGCGTTCCCGTCGGTTCTTCTTCTGTGGTGCTGGACGGTCTGACCCCCGGCGCCCTCTACAGGCTGCAGGCCGCCACCGTCAGCGGAGCGCTGCGCTCCAAGACCACCAGCCTGGAGGGACGCACCGGTCAGTTACTGTTATTATTATTATTATTATTATTATTAGTAGTAGTAGTAGTAGTAAGTGTGTTAGAGCCTTTGTTTTGTTCATGATTTATATATTTAAAGTAGTACACAACACAATATAATGTCACAAAGATGAGGAAATTTGGATAAAACAAAAGGACTAAAAGATAATTAAAAAGGATCCCTTCAATACATTTGAAAGAATAGAACCCCACCATATTTTCTTTAAAAGGTTGCCAAAAAACAGCATTTATCATAAAAAAGAAACTGTTAAAACTGACAAATATGCAACAAATACTCTGTGAAAATCTGCTTACACAGAGCAGAGAGGAGAGGACTTTTTAAAAAAACATATTTTATCATAGAAATTCATCTTTTTTCTGATATCTGTGTAATTCTGCACAAAGGCTGTTTGAGTTGCTCTGGTTGTAGGAAACTTTTGGTAAAACAACGTTTTATTTCCACCCAATCACCAGTTAGAGCTCCACTGATGCAGTTTGTCGCTGTGAGATTTACAGTCAGAGGAAAAAAATATTTATCACAAAAAAGTGGAACAAAGAGAAAAGTTTGTTTTCAGAGCTGTGACAGAAAAATATGAGGAGTTACATAAGAGTGTTTAAATGTTGACGGTTGAACTTTTATTGTTCAGAGACAATATTCAGCTGCTGTTAACAGGAAAAACTCTGAAACAAACAGGAACGTAAACAAACCGTCCTGATGACACGATAAACTCTCTGAACACAACAAGAGACCATTAGGGGGCTTATTTTTACTCTTTTTAAAATCTTTTTTTCATTTTGTAAACAGCCTCTCCTGTCCTCTCCCCTCTGCTCTGTGTAAACAGCCTCTCCTGTCCTCTCCCCTCTGCTCTGTGTAAACAGCCTCTCCTGTCCTAAGAAAAACTTTCATATCTGATGATGCGTTTAAGGACCGTCGATTTTTGACGATTTTGACGATAATGCCTGATTTTAAAGTTTCTTTCTTTGGTAAATTATATATTTTTTTGCAATTTTTTAAAGAAAACATATTTTTCCAACCATCCGCTGAGTTTTAATCGTTTCTTCACGTTATAATTGTGACTAATAACTTTAATCTGACCTGCAGACGTCAGTTTGAAGCGTTTCTTTAACCTCTTTAAACCCGTCATAATGTAAAACACAGACCTGTTTTCTTTTGTGTTTACTAACAATACTCAGGTCAACGAGTCCAAGTCGACCTGTTGTTTTCTCACGATAACGAGACAATAATAAAGAGGAAGAAAGAACAAAGATGGAGGCAGAATAATCGACTCCTGATTAAAAGATAAACCTCTTTTATAAGTTTGAACGGCTTTTATTCTCATTAACCAGCTGATTTCTGCAAAAAAACACTATTAAAATCATAATTAATCAACTTCCTGTTATTTTGTCATTTTTACTTAATGTCAAGCTTTGCACATAATTATTTTAAATTAATTAATTAATTTTTTAAATTATAATTATTAATAAAAAAAATTACAAAAAAAATTGCAAATGCAGTATTAACCGAAACTTTATGGATTCATAGAGAAACAACGTGACATTTAAAGATCCTGTGTGTGTGTGTGTGTGTGTGTGTGTGTGTGTGTGTGTGTGTGTGTGTGATAAGATCAGAGAGTTTTTAGAACAATAGCTAAAATACCAAAAAGGAGGTTTGAAATGTTCCAAACACTCAGAGACACACCCAGAGCTCTCAAAGGCTTCCTGCACACACACACACACACACACATTCCTGCTCAGTACCTATTGTGTTCCCACATTATGTTCCAGTTATTTTGGGGACAGAATGTTTTAACCTGCCGACCAATCAGAAGACTGATCTACCACAACTACATTAGATTTTAGTTATTTTTAATTCTGATGTATGATTTGCTCTAAATAAATATATATTTTCAAAGTTTTATCTTGATAATCTGCTGGTTTAAGACTAATGTACGTAAGACAATAAAATTATGAAAAATATAAAAAATATAATAAAATCGGTTTAAATGCTGTACAAATAGTAATGATAGTAAAATAAGATGAAATAAAAATAAGATTAAGATGGAATAAAAAGATGAACAACAATAAAAATCAATAAATACAATAAAAATACATTTAAAATGGATAATTTAATGGATAAAAAGACAAATTGAAGAAATAAAGTTAATAAGAGCGATTTTAACATGGGTTAAGGTAACATGAGAACAACATAAATATTTTATTATATAAAAATAAGTTAATAAAATAATATAAATAATTCCTTTGAGTGTTAATGGTTGTATGTTTATATTTATCAGTTCTTTGATTTTTAAAATATGATAAATATTTGGAAATTTGGAAAAATGTGTTTATAAGAAAAAAAAATAAAAAAATTGACTTATTGATTTATTTTTAATTTAATTAATCAATTAAATATTCTTAATTTATAGAAATATTTTAAAATGTAAAATTCTAAATAGAATATGGAATTTTTTTTTTCTTTAAATAATAATGTATTATAATTTCTTTATTATTTTTTTTAATAATTTCCATTTTATGAATATACTATATATATAAAAACTTGTGTTTATTTTGGTGAAAGAGCTCTTCTTCTATAAATAAATAATTTTCTCCCTCTCAGCTCCGGCGGCGGTCTCTGACGTCTCCGTCTCTAACGGCGGGCGTTCTGACGCTTTGCGGGTGTCGTGGCGTGCGGCGGGCGGCGAGCTGGACGGTTACCGGGTCCGTCTGCTGGACGGGACTCGAACCGTCCACACGCTGGCCGTGTCCCGCTCCTCGCCGCCCGAGTGCTCCTTCAGCTCGCTGGTCGCAGGGCGATGCTACTCCATCGTCATAGCGACGCGGAGCGGCAACCTGGAGAACGCCACCACGGTGCAAGCACGCACACGTACGGAACAGTTTACAGTTATATGCTTTTATTTTGTATTTAAATTCATAATTTTATGTATATTTTCATTTTTAGTTGTCATTTCAACTATTTAAAAATATTTTTTATTTTAATTTTATTTGTAAATATCTATATTTTATTAACAGTAATATTTCCTGTAGTTAATCACAGCTTAATAAATTAAAAATATTCTGCAATAATATAAAACATGCATATTAATGTTTTGTTGTCTATATTATAACTAATAAATATTAAATAATTATTTTTGTTTTTGCAGAACCGGCCGCCGTGCAAAACCCGACAGCTGTTCACTCTGCAAGAGACGACTTCCTCAAGGTGGATTTATTTATCATTTTTATTAAATATCACATATCAAATATGTTACTGATCTTGTTTATATTCTATTGAATCAGCTGCAGTTTCTCTCCATGTAAATATCTTTGTGGTTACGTCGCCACCTGCTGGTTGATCAGAGAATCACAACTCAACTCAAAATAAACATATTAAAAGTTAAGGAAAATTAAAATAAACTTTGTTTGTTTAGATTATGAGCTGCAGATTTTTTTTATTGGAAAAATTAAAAATAAAGGCAAAAACAAGTTGTATTGTATATAAAAAAAAATAGATTAAAAGAATATACAGAAAATAATAGAGTAATATATATGCAAGAAAAGAATTGCATATTTTCCAAAATACATTTATTATTAAATTAAATCGATGAAAATAATAAAGTAAAAATAAATTAAAATGCATATTATTATTTTATTATGTCATTTTTGTTATATATATATATATATATATATATATATATATATATAATTTTTTTTAAAAGTAAAATTTACTTAATTCTTCTTTTTTTAATTCCTATTTTTATTTCCACATTTGTTTCTTATTTAATTAAATCGTCTTTATAATCACAGATCTATTTCTTATTCTTTTATAAATATATTCTTTATTTCCTCTCTGTGTTGTGTTCAGGTGAACTGGCACACGGTGGGAGATCTGGACCGCTATGTGGTTCTGATCCGCTACAACAACAGCGTCCTTCAGAATAAAAGCGTCTCGGCGGGACGCAACGAGTGCGTCTTCTCGTCTCTGTCGCCAGGCAGACTCTACACCGTTACCGTGGAGACGTGGAGCGGAGACTTCGTCAGCAGCGTCTCCACCGACGGACGAACCTGTCAGTCAATAAATCATCTCATTATTTATTTATTTATTTACTTATTTTATTGACAAACTTAAAGTTTTGTTTCTCTTCAGTTCCAGCAGCTGTTGGAAATCTGTCGCTAAGCGACGCAGGAACAGGCGACCTGACCGTCACCTGGAGCCCCGCCCCCGGAGACGTCGACCACTACGAGGTATACTTTTTATATATATGTGTATATAGTCTTAGATTTATATTTTTTATTTGTTTATATTATTTATCTCCATCATTTTATTTCTTTACAAAATGTTGTATTTTTATTGAAAGAAAACATAATAATATATACATTTAATTAAAAATATCTATCTATTTTTTTCAGAAATTTTTATATATGTATCCATATATTTTTTTATTATTTAAAAGATATTTATATTTTTATATGTATCCATATCTGAGTGTTGTTATTTCTTCTCTGGTCTCCAGGTGACTCTCCTCTTCAACGATACTCGTTATATAATAATAAATATTATTTATTATTTATATTCATTTATAGATAGATTTTAACATTTTTTCAAAATAAAAATATCTATTTTTATTTATTTATAAATATATAGATAGGTTTCCATATATTTTTTATTATTTAAAAGATGTATATATATTTTTTGTTGTCCTGTGGCCTCCAGGTGACTCTCCTCTTCAACGATACTCGTGTTTTCCCTCCGGTGACTCTGAGCAGCGAGCGGCGGCGCCACCAGCTGACGTCTCTGACGTCGGGACGCCTTTATAAGATCGTGGTGTCGACGTTCAGCGGAACCAATCAGAGAGCTCAGTTCATCGAGGGACGCACGGGTGAATAAACCTCTCTGTGAACCCTTTATTCTCTGTTATAACCTCCCGTAGACTGTTCTCCTCTGACCGCCTCCCTTCAGTCCCCAGCGCCGTGGGCAACCTCCGCCTGGCGCCGCAATCCGGACTGACGGACGCCGTCGGCGGGCTGCTGGCGTCCTGGACGCCCGGAGACGGAGACCTGGACATGTACGTCGTCTCGCTGTCCACCACGGTGAGTCCGACCTCACAGCACGCTATAGGAGCCTGTTTGATGCTTTATGTTAATAACAAAACATTATTTACTGTTAGTTTTTCATTTTACCGCTCCACCTTTCATTTCCTGTCACTACCTTTCAAGATTAAAGCACTTGTTTCACACTGGACGGCACCTTTTTTTCAAAATAAAAGCATCACAACATTGTAAAATGCCTAGAAAATATACAAACATTAAAAAAAATATATATATTTTTTTGTATGTCCTTAACTGTTGCAGTACGATGTCTTTAATTCAATTTATTTTATTTTATTTTTTTCACAATATTATTGTATTATTTTTATTTATGTCACTGACCTATTTCATTATTCATTTATTTTAATTTTATTGTACACACTACTGTACAAAATAAAAGCATCACAACATTGTAAAACGCCTAGAAAATATACAAACATTAAAAAAAAATTATAATTTTTTGTATGTCCTTAACTGTTGCAGGACGATGTCTTTAATCTAATTTAATTAATTTAATTTTTTATTTTATTTTTTTCATAATAATATTGTATTTTTTTCTATTTTTTAAATTTATGTCACTGACCTATTTCATTATTCATTTATTTTAATTTTATTGTACACACTATTGTATAAAATTAAAGCATCACAACATTGTAAAACGCCTAGAAAATATACAAACATAAAAAAAAAACAAGCTATATAATGTAAATACACCAAAAAGAACCTTGCTAAAGGTAATTTACAGTGTAAATAACAATAGTAATAATTATAGTTATAGTAACTGAGGAGACTCAAAAGTTGTAAAACAAAAATTAAGTTATATCAAAAGTTCACCTCTCAGTCTTAGGAGACTCGTAACATTTTAGGGAAAATTAGATGTTTTTTAAGTTTGGTTAAATGTTTTGTTTCTAAAAAATCCTGAAGAAATATAATCAATAATAATAATCAATAAACTGAGGAGTGTCCGGTTGATTTGAACTCTTTCCTTTTGTCTCCAGAGCGGCGTGATCGAGACTCGTCCCGTCCCCAAACACGTCTCGTCTCTGGACTTCCTGGATCTGATCCCAGGCCACGCCTACTCCCTCACCGTCCAATCACTGAGCGGGAACCTCGTCAACAGCAACACGGTCACCGGACGCACCGGTACGACTCCAACGTTATATATACAACAGTGTTAATGTCTTTTAAATATTAACTTAATTCATATTCATTTATATTTATTGTCTCATTTATCAATCAGGTAACTTATAAGACATTTGCCTCAATTTAATAGTAAGAGGAAATAAAAATATAAGCAAAGTACTGAAAGTCAAGGACATAAATAGAAAAATGACAATAAAAATAAAGATTTTTTTTTTTTTTACAATAAATATATAACTGTTTAGAGAGAGAAAGCTGTAGAATTTTGTGCAAAAATACTGTGAGAGTATTTAAATAATTTTATTTAATATAGTTTCTTAAATTTTATAATTTTTATTTGTATGTCCTAAACTGTACTTTGTCTTTATTTTTTTGTCATTTATTCAATTTAAAAAAATAATCACAATATAAATGTAATTTCTCTATTTTTTCAACTGTTGCAATACTTTTCTTTTTTTCATACTTTTATAATAATTTTTCTCAAAAAAGTATGTCATTGACTACTTTGCCTTTATTTTACTTTATTTTATTATTTATTTTTTATCTTTTATTTGATTTTTACACTATTTAGAGAGAGAAAGCTGTTGAATTTTGTTCAAAAATACTGTGAAAGTTTTGCACATCCTGCACAAAAGTTTTCATTTAAATAATTTTATTTCTATTTAATTTGTATGTCCCTAACCATTGCAGTACTATGTCTTTATTTCAATTTATTTTTTTTTTTCACATTATTGTAATTTTTCTATTTTTGTCCTTCACTGATTTTTACATTATTTATTTATTTATTTTTAAGGCAATTTAAAATCATTTATAAGTGTTGCTTTTCATCTCACCACTAGATGGAGACAAAGTAAAGAGTGTCTGTTTTATTTCTATCTTTTAATAATAACCGTGTTGTTGTTGTTGTTGTGGTCCAGCTCCGGCCCGTGTGACGGCGCTGCAGGCGGACAACGACCACACCACCCACAGCCTGACGGTGGCGTGGGAGCGTCCCGTCGGCGTCTTCGACTCGTTCCGTCTGTCGCTGCTGGACGAGCTCGGCGTCCTGGTGGCGAACCGCTCCGTCTCCGCCGAGAGTCGCAGCGAGCGCCTGGACGCTCTGACGGCGGGGAGGTGGTACCGCGTCAAGCTCGCCACCGTCAGCGGAGGAGTCCCGTCGCTGGACGCCACCGCAGAGGGACAGACACGTAAGACAACACGTTACTGGGACATTTATAATAACAGGTTTATTTAGAGAAATCATCAAAAATATACAGGTTATCTCTGTTTTGTTTTATTTACTTCTTCTATAATGACATTAAATAAAATAAATAAATAAATAGTAAATAAATAGAAATCTACAGAAAATAATATTTAACTAATGCCAAAAAATATGAAATTTCAAAAAAAATAAAATAATATCATATATTAATAATAATAATTTGTTTGTAATTTTTCAAAAATTTTATAAATAATTGTACATTTTTTAAAATATTTGTATATTACAAAAATATATTTATTTAATGTATCCACACATGTTTCTTTTTACACATTTAAAAAATATATATTTTTTCTTTTTATTCTATTGTATAGTGCATGTGTTTGAAAATACAATAAATGGATCAAAAATAATAATAACAATTTGAATATGATAAAGGCTCCAAATTAGCGATGTACTTTTGAGAATAATAATAATAATAATAATAACAATAATAATAATAATAATAATAATAGACGGACCAATTACAATAGGTTCCTCACACTTTCAGTGCTCGGTCCCCAATAATCCAATTATATAAAAATAAATAAATTAGATATTAAAAAGAAATACAGAAAATTATGGAGTACTCGATAGGAAAAAAATAATCGTATATATCAAAAAATACATTAATAATTATATACATAAATAAAACAATAATAACAATAATAATAAAAAACTAATATTTTCATATTTATTTTTAATTATGTTTGTTTTAATTTTTTTAACTTATTCATTATTTTTAATGAATCCTGTTTATATTCACACATTTATTTCTTATTCTTCAAAACATTTATTTTTTTATTTTCTGTCTGATATTCCAGGAGGAACAAACTCATAAATCGCTCCGTTACAGTAACATTTAATTATTTCCTCTGACGTGTTTCAGGTCCGGCTGCTGTCAGTAATCTGACCGTCATGGCGACCAACACCTCGTCTCTCAGCTTCTCGTGGCGTCCGTCAGACGGACACGTCGACATCTACGACCTGTCACTCTTCATCATCACCGAGGCAACGGCCAATCACAGGCCGGACGCCGCAGTGAGGCGGGAGCACCAAGAGGTGGGAGTCATTAATGATCTGTTATTAATACACAATAATATTAATACACTTCAGTATCATGATGTTGTTCCAAAGGGAGAAACTGTAAAAACAGACATTATCGTCAGAGTTTGAACTTTCCAACGGTCTTTGAATGGATCAAGTTATAAAACTTTGTATATGTACAATATTTGGAGAAAACTGTTTTTATTTATTTAATTTTTTTACAATATTTGTGACACTTGGAAATGTGTTTATATAGAAATTCTGTTTTAATTAAATATAAAAAAAATATTTATCAGATACATTTTTTTCTTGTTTTTGTAATTTTGTCTTTTTGTGTCTTTTTCAGTAATTTTGTGTCTTTTGGTCAGCCTACATTTGTAACAACATTCATGAGACTTATAATTTATTCCTTATAACTCATAATTTATCAGAGAAATTCAACAGTTTTTTCTGGTTTCTGTCTGCACAAAGACTGTTTGAGTTGTTCTGATTGAGCTGCAGGACTTAGAGATGATAGAGACACAAAGACACAGAGCGGAAAATTATATATTTTGTGTTTTTTTCTGGTAATTTTTTTTTTCTTTTTTCAGTAATTTTGTGTCTTTTTTTCAGTAATTTTGTGTCTTTTTCAGTACTTTTGTGTTTCTTTTTTTTTTCATTTTGAGTCCTTTTTGGTAATTTTGTAACGTTTTGATTCATAGAGATTTTATATGTTGCAGTGAAAAACAAGAACATAGAGAGGAGGAGAGAGTTAATATTAGAAGAGAATACTTTATCGTCTACTTTCTTGCATACACATAGGCAGAAATGTTTTGGTTTTCATTGCAGAAATACACTTAATATTTATGATAAACAATAGTTCATGTAACTATAATATAATAACTGCTGTCTGTGTCTGTGTGTCCTCAGAATGTGGAGGTCCCCGTAGACCTCCAGAAGGTGGGCTCGTCCTCTGACAGCTGTGTGTTCTCTGGTCTGACAGCAGGAAGTCTCTACCGTCTGCAGGTCGTCAGCTGGAGCCGCGGCATGAGCAGCGACTCCTCGCTGCTCGCCAGGACCGGTCAGACAACGTTATTATTATATTAATAATATTATTTATTATATATCATCATCATCATCATCATCTTCTCCTTCATCTTGTTCCACCAGAACACCTTCATTTTTCTCCATCTTCCCTCTTTATCTGCTCTCATTTTCTTCTCTTCTTGTTTCCTCACTTTATCTTCTATTCTGTGCATCATCTTCATCCCCCCTCCTCGTTATTCCTCCTCCTCATCCTCCTCTTCTTCTCTCTCCAGTCCCGTCTGCCGTCTCGTCTCTCCAGGTTCAGAGTTCAGGACGGACGGACAGACTGGCGGTCAGCTGGCAGCACGGAGACGGCAGCAGGAGCAGCTACCAGGTCTGGTTTACTTAGTTCATTCTAATGAAGCAGCTTATGAAGCTTTATGAAGTCTGGAAGAGAATGAAATAACACTGACGTTTGGCTCAATTTTGACATTTTACTGAACTTTTTAGGCTCATTTTGTGCTAAACGTTGGTTCTAATTACTGTGTGTGTGTGTGTGTGTGTGTGTGTGTGTGTGTGTGTGTGTGTGTGTGTGTGTAGGTGGTGTTGTACGACGTCTCCGGAGCGTCTCTGGCCGCTCAGACTCTGGGGGCGGAGCATACGAGTCACATGTTCTCGGGGCTGGTCGCTGGTCGTCTCTACCGCTCTGATGTCATCACACACAGCGGAGAACTGACCAATCAGATCTCAGCATCCGGACGCACCAGTGAGTCACAATATAAACAAACACAAGATTAATGTAAACAGTTAACAGAAACAAAAAAATAAACAAAAACTTAACAGAAACCTCTACTCCTCTCTTTGTTTCCTTTCCTCCTTGTCTCCTCTCCTTGCCTCCTAGCCTCCTCTGCTTCCCTACTTGCCTCCTTGTCTCCTCACTTTTCCTTTCCTCCTCCTCTCCTTGCCTCCTTCTCTCCTCTCCTCCTTCCCTTGTCTCCTTCTTTCTTCTCCTTGCCTCCTTGTCTTCTCTCCTTCTCTCCTTGTGTCCTCTCCTTGCCTCCTTGCCTCCTCATCTCCTTTCCTTGTCTCCTCCCCTTGCCTCCTCCTCTCCTGGCCTCCTTGTCTCCTCTGCTTGTCCCCTCTCCTTGCCTCCTTGTCTCCTCCTCTCTCTCCTTGTCTACCCTTCTTGCTTCCTCCTCTCCTTGTCTCCTCTCCTTGTCTCCTTTCCTTACCACCTTTCCTCCTCTCCTTGCTTCCTTCTTTCTTGTCCTCCTCTCCTTGTCTCCTCCTCTCCTCTCCTTGTCTCCTCTCCTTGCCTCCTTGTCTCCTCCTCTCATCTCTTTGTCTTCTCTCCTCTCCTCCTCTCCTCTCCTACTCTCCTTGTCTCCTCCTCTCCTCTCCTACTCTCCTTGTCTCCTCCTCTCTTTTTAAGCTAAACATTATTAATATTAAAAGTTATTAATGTTTTTCTGTCCTTCAGCCCCGGAGCCGCCCACCCACCTGTCCGTCAAACAGGGCCCGACCAATGAGACGATAGAGCTGTCCTGGTCTAGTCCCGCCTCCGGAGACTACGACAGCTTCCTCCTTCAGTGGACGCCGGCGGACCGCCTGTCCGTCACACACACTCACCTCACCGGACGCATCCTGGCCGGGATGTTTCCCGGGCGACAGTACAACTTCACCGTGGTGACGGTCAGCGGGGGCGGGGCCAGGGGCGGGCCTTCGGTCAGGAGCCAGCCAATCCAGAGGAACGTCAGGACAAGTAGGTGGAAGTAGTCTCAAATAATTAATAAT